>NC_135863.1:18230778-18430778 GCF_031162955.1 Sander vitreus
AGGACTCAGGAATGAAGCCTGTTCTATTGCCTTATCTGATTCAAGGGATTTATCTAAGCATAGAGGGTGCTACTAATACATTCAATTTAGCTGCTTTAGTTTCAGGGTCCTGGTACAGTGCATGCTGGCTCATTGTCACACTGTTATGGCTTACTGGGACACCTGAGTAATACATAGTTATCTTTTATGTTATACAAATCAATTTGACATTACAAGTCAAAATGTCTGCTATGAAAAAGGTCTATTATACACCAGATCATGTTGTTGTTGATCAGTAATCAACAATTCAGAAACACTTACTTGACCAACATATAATTCCTTATAGGTTTCTTATTAGGTTTGCCTACCTCTTAATTTACACACTCACATGTAAAGAAAACTGCTACTTCAATCAAAGGGGGCGGAGAAGAGTTTGTAGAAAAATGAAACCATTCAAAGTAAAAATCAGTGCAGACAAGTGTTGTCTCCAGCGCATACAAAATGTGGCAGTATGTAGTAAGACAAAATCTCCCTACAACATGGCACATCAGAAATAAAGCTGCCTTGACTGTTTCATCAGTCTACAAATCAAAGTATCATTGACACTGAGCGGCCTTTTGTGCTAGATCATATACAGACAGATGTATTATTGTATAATGGCAAACCATGTTTTTTTTTTCTTTTGTAAATAGACAAACAAACCCAGTAGTACAACTATGTCAATATTATTACTATTACTACTATTAAGATTTTTTGCGTCGAGCTAAAAAAAAAGTAATAATGACAGTGAGACATATCTTACTTGTACACACTTAATCTTTGTAAAAGCATGAATGGAAAATGTGTGTATTTTAATGTGGGAACACTGGAAAGAATCTGTGATTGGACACATTGGCATTTCTTTTTTTTCCAAATTGTAACAAAAAGTCAAAACTCCTAACAAGACACTGAACGTACTGCATTCCCAAATGTGTCAAGGTTAATGGATGTGTTTTAGAGCAAGTATTTGACTTCAGAGCCATACCAAATGGTTTTATCCGGATGTTAGTTTAATGGGCAGAGACTGTTCCTATCTCTGCTGATAGTCCCTGCAGTTGTTCTTATTGTTTTGGGTAGCTGTTAACGTCATGACCTTCGATCCAAGATGGCAAAGAGTAATATTTATACAAGATGGCAGTGGTGGAATGTAACTAAGTACATTAACTCAAGGACTGTACTTAAGTACAAATTCAAGTATTTTCTTTTCATTCCATTTTCTACTTCTACTCCACTACATTTCAGAGAGAAATATTGTTCTTTTTACTCCACTACATTCATCTGACAGCTTTAGTTACAAGTTACTTAAGAAATTAAGATTTTTGCACACAAGTCGTTCATAAAATACAATATTTTATTACAAATTAAACTACCCAACAATATACAGGCCCACAAGTACAGCTGAAATGATTAGCTGATTAAACATTTAGTTGGTTGACAGAACTATTTTGACCATTTCCAGTTTCTAAAATGAGGTTTTTTCTGCATTGAGTACTTTTACTTTTAATACTTTAAGTATATTTTCCTGATGATACTTTACATACTTTTACTTAGTAACATTTTCAATGCATGATTTTTACTTGTAACAGAGTATTTTTACAGTGTGGTATTAGTACTTTTACTTCAGTAAAGGATCTGAATACTTCTTCCACCATTGCAAGATGGGGGTGTGAGCTCGGCCTAAATATCAATAAACAAACACTACTACAGGCAGATGTTTGTGCCCAGTATCAACCAGAGTGTACTGTCCATTTAGTCATTGTTTGCCAATGTTTCCCAATTCGTCCTGACTTTATGGCCTCATTATTTGGAAAGGCAACATGAAACTCAAAAGGGTTTGTAGTGACAGTGACACTAAAAAGGAAATAGTCATGAAGATGTGCACAATAACACAGCAATGAAAAAAGGAAATAAAACTGCATATTAATGAACAATTCCACCCGCATGGTCTTTATGCTTCATTTTTAAAAGCTTTCCCTAGGGGGAAGCATTGCATTGCAAGTGAACTGACTCCTGCAGTTAAACCCTGACACTTGAGCTGGCCTCCTGTCTTTCCCCCAACTGAGAGATTACCCATAGAGGTTTACTGCAACAACCTTCAAATGACTCCCAAATCTTTTTGTTAGCTGTAACAAGGAATTAATAGTTATGCGTTACCTGAAGACATTATAACATATAGCTATACATCTTGTTTACGATTAGATAACTGACATTTCACCATGAATTGCATAGATTTATGATACATGATCACAAACAACAAATGGTTTCCAGAATGTGCAATCAATATTTTTCTCAAAGATTTTGGTTAGAACAACATTGTTATTTATTTCTAGAACTACAATGCAGAGCCATGTATTGTTTTTGTTACAATAAGTGTAAAAGTGGCTACTTTTACACTGATATGTATTTGATTTGAAATAAATGGATTAGCATGAAGGACAAACATACAATCAAGCTGTCAGAGTCTAGGCGAAGGCATCGGATGCATCAATAACGAGACAGAGATGGATGGCAACTTGCTTATCTGCTTAGCTCAGATCTATGTCAACGCCTTGAATACAATGCGCTCATTATGGAGTGTGACACAGACTGAATATTGTGCGGTGCCTGGGCATGAAGAAAGGGAAGGCTGTGGCCCTTTGTGAAGTGGGTCAACCCAATGAAGAGGTTACTAGTTGGCTATGTCAGCAGAACGATGTGATTTGATAATTCCCATAGCCTATGAACCCTCAGAGAAGCAACAAAACCTGCTAAGGGCCTGCCGTCGCACTAATTATTCCGTGATCCTTTGTCTCCCACTAAATACTGAGACATTTGTGGGGACAGATTGGATGTCACGTGTAATGTTGGTTGGAATTAGTCTTAAATGCAAACAGAAACCCCCATGATAATATTTCAGTCAAGCAGTGAGCAAACCTCACGAGAACTTCACATCCTGCAAATCAGTGTATGAAAGAACATGAATGTTTAATGCAAAGCAGAAAATCTATATGTGGACGTGTTCCCAGAACCGACAGGATCAGTTACAGTTGTGCAGCCTGAAAATAGTTGTACTTACATGTAGAACTGAGATCCAAGTATTTGGGAAACTAGGGAAACAAGCATAGATTTCACCTTTAAATGCCTCCTCTGTCAAGATTCTGGTATTATGCAATAACACTTTGTTTTGTTTTTAGAGATTGTTCCAGTGGTGATAAATTGTGTTGTGTGTATTACATACAGGAAACCTTTTTTGTACTCATGTCTTGTATTGTTGCCTCTATTTGTATGTTGCTTGAATGTGTTTCTTTTTTATCTTTCACTCCTGACTGCATATCAAGTTTCCCATTTGGGATCATTTTACATTAAGGTGATTACAGGAGAAGTAAATGTTTAACAAGGGCTCTTCAGTAGGAGTAAAAGCTGTGGGTTAAGTTAGGTGTTCAATGTACAATTGCTTTTCATAACATTTTCATTTTATTATGTGGTTTTTAGATGGGTCAACATGCAAAACCTTTTAAAATAGCAAAACTTTTTAAAATGCTTCAAACTTTGTACACTGGTGGTGCCCCCTAGAACAACATGAGGGTGTTGAGTAGCAAGTAGACAACCTCCATATGGGAAAGTGTGTGTGTGTGTGTGTGTGTGTGTGTGTGTGTGTGTGTGTGTGTGTGTGTGTGTGTGTGTGTGTGTGTGTGTGTGTGTGTGTGTGTGTGTAAGCCTGTACTCATTAGTGTGTCTGAATCTGTGATGTCATGGCTCAGATCCGGGTGATCCCTTCCCGGCCAATCGGTGTGAAGCAGAAGTTTTCGGGGGGAGGCGGTCCATGGATGATCAAGGATGGGGGAGGTTAAGCTCTAAATCAGGCTGTAAAACATTGACCTGAAGGAGTAAGTCAGTGGTCTAGTATGTTGTCTGTAGTAGCGTCTCAGGCCAAGAACCTGTCTTCAGTGACACAAGTGGGACATCTCTTGCTGGACGTGAACCAGCTAAGACATGACTTTGTAATATATAGTAGATGTTATGTCATCGTCTTAACGACAGTCAGGTCGCATGCATCAAGATCAGAATCCCCTCGAACCTCCTCAACAGATCAGAGTTGAACATTTTCAGAGCTAAAGATCAAGAGATATCCAAGAAATCCAACAGAACTCACTGAGCTAATAAATTCAATCTGTCAATGTGGTTTACTGGTATCTGGTTTCCAGCATTGACTTGCAGAACATAGTACTAAACTATCATCAGCCACTGGCTTCTTCTTGGACACGCCTTTAGAAATAAATTACAAGCTAAAGTTTACAGATGGTTTGGTGCTTGTTAACGCATGATAGACCATGATCTGTACACTGTAAAGATCTCTGCAAAGCCTTCTTTCTTGGCATTGACAGTAGGATAAAAATTAGTAGGGCTCTTCAGACAACTGCTTGAGTTATTTATGATTTTGATAATTTTACAAGAAAGCTGCAGTGGTTTGGTGCATGTAAGTTAGTAATTGGGCTTTTGTGGAGCAACAATTTCCTGTGGTGATGCTGTCGGCGCACTGTAAACTTTCTCTCTGCAGTTTCTTGACTGTAACTATCTGAAACATATGTATGGAGGCCAGTGAACTACTGCAGGACAGAAGTCTGGAAATGTTTATCTTGTTCAACTATCAATTTCTTATGCAACACAGCAGAAATAGGCCAAATGTAAATAAAGATACACATACAAATTAAGATAAGTTATATAATATTCTCTCTTTAATTGATTGTTCAGAAAACTGTTGCAAACTTGTTGTTATTCATGCAGAATACATCAAAGAGGTGACTTTTTTGTAGCAAAACCTGTGTTTTAACTGACCTCATTTCCAGGTCAAATTATGTCCCATTTCCTCTTAAAAGGTTATCGTTCCTCAAAATTCCCTAAAACTGTCACACTTTGTTAAGAATGAGCCTCTGACACAGTGTGAGTCATACAAATAATTGCTTCCTTCTATTATTTGGAACTATTCTAGGACTTTCTCTACCACACAAAAGTCTATAATAAGACCCGTTGGAGGCCTTTTCCTTTGTCAGGAAATAGAGAAAAATATTCAAAGTTCACAATTTGGCATTTATTATCAATGACACACTTTTTTTGCCACACTCGTGGCATGGCTCTAGTGAACTGTCTGTTAGTCGGTTGGGCGAACCACCACGTTGGTCCTGACTGAAACATCTCAACAACTATTGCCATGCAATTTGCTACAGACATTTATGGTCCCCAAAGGATAAATCCTAATAACTTTGGTGATCCCCTGACTTCAACTTGAATCAAACTGTTTTTGATCGATCATACAATGTGTCCACTTCAGGATGAATTGTTAAACTTAGTGATCACTTGATATTCGATCTAGTGCAATCATCAGGTCAAAATTATGTATACATTTCATCAGCCTCAGCTGTACTTGGTGTAATTAGCAAATATTATCAGGCTAACACAATCCCTTTCCCTAAGTGGCTTTGTCACTTGTCAGGCTGCCATTATAAATAAGAACCTGTTCTTAATGACTTGCCTGTAAAAAATAAAGGTTGAGAACCATTATTTATCCATAAACAACAAGCAAGTTTTTAATAAATATCCTGTTTGCTTTGTTGCCCAACACAACTACTGTATTGAACTGTTAGCCACTGAGCAACTTCTGAGGGTTTGTCCCTTTGGATTTATTGCTATATTTAAAGTTACAAATGCTTAAGGTTACAGGTACTTGTACAGCAAATGTTCATGTCACTTTTTATTTTTACCACACCACTCTTACTATTTCAGTAAGTAATCCTACAAGTGTTTTACAAATCCCTCCTTTAACTGTGCAGATAACTCATAGCATGCTAGCAAACAAGTCTGAATATGCCTGTCAGTCTTACACTCTTCTCTGGCTTGAACTTCCCAACTAGTCGCATTCCAGGGAAGAGCACAGGTACGAGGCTGGTGAAGACTTCTCAAAGTCAGAAGGGATGATTAAGAGAGACAGATGTGAGCGAAGGAAGAGAAAGAAAAAACAGTGAAAGGAAAAGAAAAGAAAAATACACCAATGAGGAGACCATGGGGGTTCAACACTACTGGCTGCTAATGTTGCTGGTCGACTGCCGGGACCGGGTTACAGGTAGTGCGGTGATAGAGTGTGAAGATTAGTGTGTGTATGTGTGTGTGTGTGTGTGTGTGTGTGTGTGTGTGTGTGTGTGTGTGTGTGTGTGTGTGTGTGTGTGTGTGTGTGTGTGCCTCACCTGCCCTCTGAATAAGTATGTGGGGTTGTTTGAGGTTGTTTACCTTAGTTAGTGTGTATGTGAGTCTCAGTGCATGTGGATGTGTTAGTATATGCAGTTTTCGGCTGCTGTGGTGGACTGGCCTCTTCTGGGCTCAGACCTATGGCTCAGACATGTCTCAACCTGTCCTCTCAGGAATGCTGCATTGAGCCTTCCTGCAAAACCTGCCAGTGACGTAAACATCATTTTTGGCTTACTAAATTGTGAATAATACGGTACACACATTTATTAAGGGTTTAGGTAAGTGGGATTTACTCAGGAGGGGCAACAGTTATTAGGTAATAACATCTTGTATAGGAAAGTGCAAGTCTTTTCCAAGGCTTTCTCTGGGTAGTCAGCACTTTCACAGTCAACACAGATCAGTAATCAGTTGTACAGTATAACGGCAGTCCAAATTTGGTCTGACGGTGGAAGGCGGTAAAATCACACATAAAAATTTGGTTTGTTGATTTTAATTGGAAGCATGAATGTGCTCACCAAATGTTATGTTAATCTGAACATTGTTGTCACAGAAATAAACAAAAGATTGTCAGTTCAGTAAAGCTTTTACATGTAATATGTTATTTAAAGGTTTAATGGAAATTCAGGAGTTATTGGATGTTGAAGACCTAAGAATGGATGTAAAAGGGGAGGGAGAAGAAGGATGTCGTCTGTAGGCTGGTCTGGGAGGACGTACTGAAGACCAGGGGGAGGGAGACTCAGTGTGGGAGTTACGTCTTATGCGGTTCTCCCAGCCCCAGACGATACCTAGAATGAGTCGTGGGAGAGGAATGCACCCGATGGAATATGAAGTGAGGCATGAGCAGAAGGGGGGGACGAGGTTAGGGGGTGGGGATAAGGTAGGAAGGAGAATGGATAAAGGGAAGGTAGAGGGAGACTAAGTTAAGATAAGATCAACTTTATAGATCCCACATCAGGGAAATTCACTTGTTGGAGCAGCTCAAGAGTCAATAAAGCAAAATAAAAAATAAAACAAGATTTAAAATATTAGACAAAAATACAAATAAAATAGCTTTATACACTATATACACCATTCACTTATTATTATAGGCAAATATATTTTGTGATGAAAAGAATTTTCTGAATAACAACATTCAGTGCCATTAGTATGTAGTGTTGACATACACAAAGCACATTAAAAACAATCCTGTAAAAGTCAAATAAGTGGTTCTGTCTCACAAATAATCTGTCTTGACATTTTTCTAATTTTACTCATAGTACACCTTGTCGAGGAAAAAATTAAAATAAATAGCTGAAAGAATAAATAAATAAGTGAACAACAATAACATGTAGTAACTATCTTACAGTAACAAGATGTCTTGATTTATTATTGTCCTCAATCTTTCCCAAATCTGTGGTTTTAGCTGACCTAATGCTAAATAATTACAAGCATCTTCAGAGGGGAGTATTTATGTTTTAGTTTATTGTTCAATGTAAAATGGAGAGTGTCGATTAAGATAAATATCTCTTGCAATAGCAGGCAAGAAGCTTGTAAGTATAACAACATGTCATCTGCATAAAGGCTGATTTTATGTGGTGAAAGTGGGCATCCATGTCTGGTTTCCCTTTGAGGTGTGAAGTTCTGTGAAGTGACTGGAATGTTATCCGCTTTGCCAGGTGCTGTGAGTGGCATCAGTCCATATATAAAACATTATGAGGGCTTGTCGTACGACAGGGAGGATCTTCACAGGAAGCACCTGAGAGCCAAGAGAGCCTCACACCTTCAGGAGCACACACTGCAGCTGGACTTTACTGCTTTCCACAGGTAAACTGTTTCAAAAGCCCTCTGTTTCAAAAGCCCTCTTAAAAACACAGTCTGGCTTTTTTTTCTTCTGTTAGATTTATTTATTCACGTTCTAAACCCATAACACGTGTCAACAATTAATTGTCCATATTTTCCTGCTGGTAATAGATCTACATACCTTTCAATACACTACAAAGCGCTGACCACATCTGTGAGCTGTTTGTGTTTTTGTTCCTGCAGAACTTTCCGTCTCCGTTTAAAACGCAATGCAGCAGGATTTTCCGAAAATTTCATGGTGGTCAGTGAAAATGGTTCCACATTGGCTGACCTCTCCCACATATATTCTGGAACATTAGAGGGTGGGTATGATTGTGATATCTGGTCCACTAGAGCTGGGAACAGTTTACTGTGATTCAAGTCTAAGTGAATTTACTGGGCATCAAAGCTTTTAATCACCTAACATCAACAGTCATAGTCTTGGATTAAACATCTGGATGCAAATATGTTTGTGGCAAAACTTCCCTGGTTTTTGAAATTTAAGAACAAAGTAAAATATATTGAACTGTGCAGATCGATAAGTCAATTAGTTGCTTTCTCACTATTGCCCCATCTTTCCTCTTGTATCTGCTGCCTCTAATCTTATAGTTTCTCTCAATATCTTATCTATGTATTGTGTCTGTCTCTCTGTCCCTGGCATGTTATCTCTCCTGACCTGGTCTTGCAGGTGAACATGGTTCAGCCTGCCATGGCTCGGTGTTACAGGGTCAGTTCGAGGGAACCATCCATACAGACAACGGGACCTATCACACAGAGCCAATACATAGATACACCAGCAGCCAAACAGATCAACACTCTATAATTTACCACGAGGATGACATGGGTAAGACTACCTCCTGTTTTCCACTTTATGAATACATTTCTCAGAAAATGTTGTCTCAGCACATATTTTCTAACTGCCCCCAGCAGTGTCCAGGATGAAAAACTCTGAAGCTTGTGCATTTGCAGACTGAAATTGTCCAAACAACAACCCATTACTTCAGCTGTTTTTCTTGGCTTGGTGATTATGGCAAGAGCAGAACAATAAAATTAAATTACAAACTAAGGTTACTAGGGGTCAATGAACTATCCGCATCCTTAACTCGTAGAAAGAGTGGAGTTATACTGTAACAGCAGAACCTATTTAGCAACCTTCCTGGGCACATGCCAAAGAAAAGATAAAGCAAAGATGGTGTGACTTTTGAAGGAGGGGGAGGAGAGATGGGGGATAAAGTAACAAGGAAGGTATGAAGGTGAAAGAAGAGGAGGAAGGGGTACAGTACAACGCAGGAGAAGGAAAAGTGTTTCTAAAGGGAATGTGGAGATGAAAAAGAGGAGCAGGTAGATTAAAGGGATTAAAGTTGTTGAAAACATACTCTTAGTTGCCATACAATTGTGTCATCTTTGGCCATATGGCAGTCATCAGTGAAAGCTGTAAAAATGTTGTGTGCATGTGTATTTCTATCTGGGTGGGTTTCTCTGGCTGTGTGTGCACATTTGCATTGGAATAGGATTATTTCCAAGAAAGCATTTTCCTGGAAACATAGTAGATCGTGCCAAATCACACCCATGTTTTTCTTCTTAAGTCTACACAGACTCCATGGCTGCCTTCCTCCCTACACCTCCCGCAATTTCTTCAACATCTTTCATGACTGTAGCAACTTTTACATGAGATAACGTTGCAGCCGACAACATCCCATTCTTCATTCACAGGCCTGCATATCTGCAGGAAACTGTGAAAGATGTGGCAATTGATATTTCAATAAACAATCAATGCTTTCCTACAAGAGGTA
This sequence comes from Sander vitreus, assembly GCF_031162955.1. Classification (NCBI taxonomy): domain Eukaryota; kingdom Metazoa; phylum Chordata; class Actinopteri; order Perciformes; family Percidae; genus Sander; species Sander vitreus. Next base: position 18,240,627 of record NC_135863.1, read on the forward strand.
AATTAGGATACACAAGGCTGACATAATGTGTCTGCTCCTGTGTATATTTCCACTTCCTGTGGTTGTTGTCTGGGGCCAACAAAGGTTGTGTAAGGAGCTTTTTCTCCCCTGGGATGTAGGTAATGTAATGTAATGTAATGTAATGACATCAGGATACAGAGCAATTAAGGGCACCATTCTACATATAAACAGGACACATTAATAGTATGAAGAACCACATCACGATTTCATACACTTTTAAGGGGTAGAGATGCCATGAGTAGTACAGGAATACCCCCTGATGGAGTCTAGACACCGGGACTGTCGTACTGGGGGGGGGGGAGACTCAGGGCCCTTGTATGAGGAGGGCCCAAAAAGATGCTAGAATAATAGTGAATGCAAGGAGGGGCCCATAGAGAATGACTTTCTACAGGGCCCGGAATTGTGTGCTACACCCCTGCTAGACACTGGTGGTGAAGGGATGAAAGGAAATGCCTGAAGATCTGGATTGATGTGATGTGGAGCTTCTGATGATGGAAGGAACCCTGGACTCTAGATGTGGTGACAACTGGAGGTGAATGGGGTGGAGGAGGGTAGCATAGATTTCACACTGAATGAACAACTGACAGCAGAAGAGAGGAGAACATTTTTAAAGTTTCACAATAATGATGTGATTGGCTCTTGGAGATCATGTCAACATCTGGTTGGTTTAACTGAAAGAGAGAAAAGCCCATAGTCAGCTGATAAAGTTGGAAGAGAGAGAATGAAGGATAAACAAAGAGTTTTCCTGAAGGAACTTCTGCCAAGCTTTTATTAGTCGTTTAGTAGTTTAGCATAGTAGTAAACACCCTGGTTTATGTGACCATCCCTCTGAAGTTAAGCATAAATGATGATGGGTAACTACAGTATTAACCTCATACCTCCTTGAGATAAATCAAGGGTAACACACATACTTTAAATATCACTGAAAATCTCTTAATGTTTAACTCCAGGGATATGAATTGTTGCTTCAAACGGAAAGTGATTTTACAGTCAGGAAGTAGTTTGAGGAAGTTGTGTGTGATCCCTTTCCATTTCCTTACTTAGAACTTTCATTAAGATTCAACACATACAAATCTGTCAAATCTTCAGTTTAACAATCGTGTAAATAATTTTTTTTCTTCATGGTATTCATTTCCAAACTATTTCATACGAGCATGGATCACTTGAGAAATATCTCTATGGAAAACTGGCTGAACATTTTGTGTTGTAGCAATGACTTGAGGTTATCAGTCTTTTGCATTTCAATCAGGAGAGACAAGTGAATGAAGTAAAGATGAATCTTTATTGTTACTGATGATGTGATAATTGAGTCTTGGCAGAAAGTCTTTGATGTTTAGACAGGGAGATTTGTTAATGAGGGGCGTCTGCCCCGAGCAGCAGAAATATAAATCCCCCAGACACTGACCCCCAGAGTTAGACACTGGTGGTGGTGGCTGATGATTCTGATGCAGCTGAATAATCTGCAAAGACTGGTGGTGATGGAGAGGTGGAGGTGCGTTTTGCCATTTGTGACAATTTGCACTGAAACAATAGCTGACAGCAACAGAGAGGAGAAGAAATGTAACTAGCGTAACAGCCGTGAATGCACCGATTGCATAACAGCAGCATGAACTAAAGGCAAAGCGAGAATCGTATTTAAAAAGAGGAAGTAGCAGGATGATAGGCTAACAATGTAAGTGTGTCGCTGAGCTACTCAATAGATGGGATCAGCTAATGAGAACAGCTGATAACATAATTGACAGCCTCTGACAGGACAGCACGGAATGATGAGTGAGCATGTGTGTAAGGATTGAATGCAGATGCATGAGAAAAAAATACAGGCCTGAGCATGCAAAAGTATAGTCTTCCTGACTCAACTTATGTTATAGCTTCATTAGTGCTATCTGTTACAGTTGCAAGGAAGTGTGCCTGTTCTCTAAAAGATAGCCATACAGTATCATACCAAGTCAGCTCTACAGAGGTTTCATCACTTGCTCCTGATATGGGATATCTGGACAACATGAGGCATACAATCTGGACAAAGTACAAAATCTCCCACCAATCGTGTGAATCATGTTTTTTGTAAAAACACTAGGGCCTTGTGGTTGAATAGATCTGAGGAGTAGTGTGCACAGACTTTCTCATAGGCAGGGGGAAAGCTTCTGTGACACACAGAATGTTATGTTATATTTAGGTTTAGGGTTATTTTTCACTTGAGCTAGCCAATGGGGCACTTGAGGGCACTTGGCCCGACCAAAGGGGTCATTCATGGGGCACTTGGTCAGTGACATCATGGTTTAAAAAGGGGCCTTTTAACATTCAATCTTTTTTGTTAGCCTGTGATGCGCCTGCTTCCAACAAATCAAATTCCCTAACCATAATGCAAGAATACATATGTAATTTTGTGTTGGTGTGTTGCTCAAACATACTTTCACTGATATACCGTATACTTAAAGCTGGAATGAGATTCAAGTGGCTCTGGCTCAAAGGGGAACTTCAGTATTTTTCAACCTGCTCTGATTGTTATTATTAGTGTCTGACACCTTTATGGAAAGGACCCTACAGAGAAATAAGACATTTTACTTTACCTTTCCCTTAATCTTGTCTGTGTCTAACCTAAGTCACGGAGAAGTCTCGTTTTGAAATGTTGTGAGACGTGACTTGTTGCCATAAGAGAGCGGAGTGAGAGTTAGAGAGAGGAGTGTAAGGAAGAGTTTGTTGTGTTGGATCACAGAAAGCATAGCTTGGTGTTATCGAAAAGTTTTTAATGTCATGGCTGAATATTTAGAGGATTTTGAAAATGTGGATGAGTCAAGTCACCACCCCAAGGTTTCAGAACAAGACTTCTGATAGTTTGGCAGTTTATAATTGTTATGGAGCCTTTGCTTTTGAATTGGCTTAGGCAAGAAAGAGACACAGAAACAAACCGAGAGAGAGAGAGAGAGAGAGAGAGAGAGAGAGAGAGAGAGAGAACATGGGCAAGTAGAAAGGTCTGGAAACAATTCCATCAATGGGTTGACGCATAGCATTTAGGCCTCCACATCCACCTTCACCCCCACTCATGCCATGTATAGAACTAAATACTGGTTTGTGATTGGCTGCAGGACTTTCGTAGGATGGTGTGATCCAATCATGTGTTGCCTGTCCTTAGGTCCATGTCTGTTTCAGGGAGATGTTGTACTGCTGAATGAATGTTTCACATGCACATACAGTACATGTACACATGCACACACTGTGCATTACCCCCTGTAGTTCTTATGGGTCACCCGTGAACTGGCAAAACATTGCCTGATTCTGTCACTCTCCCATTACTGCATGTGAAAGTGATTATTATGTCATGTGCCTCTACTGTAAGTTGTGGAATTCAAAGCCCATTTTTCTCCACATGAATGTAGCTGGAATACTTTTCTGAACATTAGTCTCAGTCTCTACATTATTTGGGTTTGTGCTATATCCCACTTAAATCTATTGTTTCAACTAAATTTTGCAGCCGTGTACTTTGCATTAACTTACATTCTTTCTTCCATATTCATACGCAGATTTCCCACAGTCCCTGACCGTAAACCTAATACACTATGTTGCAATGAAGTCCTTTTGGCTCCTTGCTTTTTTGTGGAATTCTGTCTTTGCCAGTGCAACAAGATGGGCCAATTTATGCAAATGCCATGCCTCCCCTGACTGCAATTCCATCATTATTGCATCAATCTGGACGAGGCAGTCGTCCCAGAGGTATTGCAAATCACAGAGTGAAATCAAACCAACAGTTATCACAACGTTTTCCACAGGCTGCCCCATGGCTCCCACTCAATACCACAGCGATGATTTCTAAATGTGGGTCCTATATTTATAAAGTGTTGCTTGACATGTTATTCACTCAGGAGCCAATTTCTGCACGTATTGTTTTAAATTCTTGTGTATAAGAAATGGTTAAAATCAGTGGTGGAATGTAACGAAGTACAAATACTTTGTTATTGTACATAAGTACATTTTTCACGTATCTGTACTTTACTTAAGTACAATCAATAGTGCATACTTTTGACTTTTAGTTTGTTACATTTTGCAGCAATTATCTATACTTTGTACTCCACTACATTTCTACAACATTACGTTACATTTTCGTTACATTTTCTGATCAGTTTTTCCCCATGCCAAAACGTCATCCTGACCCTCACACGTTTGCAGTCCGCAGGGAAGCCTTCAGCAGCGGCCGACCAGCTCCCGGTACGGCTCGCGATATTACGAATCCCACTATGGCCACGCCAATAGTGGGAATACTTCAATAGCATTCATTGGCCAGGCGCGTGACTGCTTGGTCATATGTGAAGCATCCGTTATAGGGTTAATATACAACCTGTATATTTATCTTAAAAACACTCCCGGTCCTCCTCAGCTGTGAAGCCACGTACTTGTTGTCCAAGCCCGTGTGTTCTCGCTAAATAAATGTGTGCAGCATTCACTGTCCCATGGGAAATAATGTAAAGTCGAGCTTCATACAGATCACCCTGATAGATAACCAGAATTGTAAGTCAGAATGTAAACTGGGCCACACATGGTAAGCACAATTACATTAACCTAAAACTAACTTAATTACAATTCCACAGCCCATACTGTTTTTTGTAATTATAGACATTATCGTTATGCAAGTACTTTCACTTTTAATACTTAAAGTACATTTAAAATCAGGTACTTTTTACTTTTACTTAAGTAGGGTTGTCATTGTTGTACTTCTACTTTTACTAAAGTAAATATATCTCTGGTTATTGTACTTTTACGTAAGTACTGAGATTCAGTACTTCCTCCACCTCTGGTTAAAATATAAAGCATAGTTTAAAAGTGAGACCAGAAGCAATACGCCAACAAATTTGAATGACTGGTATCGTTAGTTTACTTGTGTCGCTGAAATGTCGTTCAGTATAGGAACTAATATGAACTTTTGTATCGTAAATCCCAAAGTAAACTGTCATCTTTTCTATGACTGGGGTTATAAAGCAATAACTGTGACCTTGTGCACCTGTTGATGAAACAAAAGAAGTAATTGACCAACTATCTTTACTTTGTTTCAAACTTAAGGGCTTCAAGGTGTTTACAATACCTTGAAATGTTAGGAAAGACATCAGGTAATATAACAATAAAACACAAATGCTCTTAATTTGCCAAATATTCCCCACATTTTACCAAAAGCCCAGAAACCCCTCACTCAGGGCCCTGAAAGAGATAATATCTGTAATTCCTGGGATGTTTTAATCAGTATTTCCTTCCTGGATCAATACTCCTGGTTAAGCACACACACACACACACACACACACACACACACACACACACACACACACACACACACACACACACACACACACCCCCAGCACAAACAAACAAAATGTTTTATCAAAGATCAGACTGTGGCCCTGGTCCTTATCTCACACAATGTCCTCTTTGCTCCAAAAAATGAACAGTAGTGGGCTGAACCAAACCTTGTGTTTAATCTCTGTTCAATTATTTATTATGATTGGAGAACTGTTTTATTGTCGACCAGGGGTGGATCTAGAAATATATTCATTGGGTGGCAAGAGGGTGGCAGGAGATGTTGAGTTGGTGGCACCTCGTGGCAGAAGTATATACAATCAATATTTATTTAGAAAGCCCCTGAATGAAGTAGAATGTCTTTCCTTATTACACTTTACTGGTAAATAAACAAGTTGTTAGAGGTAATTTTAGAAGTGTGCTGGAATTTATGAAAAATTCTTACCTAACCCATAGTATAGCACTTTTTACTTAATATGGAAAAGTACTGTTCACAGCTAATCCCAGCTAAATAAGACTGCAGAGCTCTTACAGCAGGGCTATTCAACTATATTGTTCAAAGGACAGAAAGCTCAGTGCCCAGAGGTTGAACATTTCCCTAAGCTATTGTCAAAAAAATAAATCATATAGCCTAATTCCTGAGATCAAAATACTGAGTGAAGTTTAGAAACAATGAAGAAGTCTGATGACGTCATCCACATGCATATTAAGTAGCCATGTGGATTTACTGCTCACCGCTTACCAACCCTGAGAAGCTGCAGACAGCCTCCCACTTCATGAAAGACCTGGGTCTGGATAGTTTGGACCAGGTGGAGATCATCATGGCCATGGAGGATGAGTTTGGCTTTGAGATCCCCGACGCAGAATCAGAGAAGTTGATGACTCCTGAGGATATTGTACAGTACATCGTAGACAAGAAGGATGTTTATGAATAATCTATTATCTGCTATAGTTCACTACAGAGAGAGGTTGACCCCAGCGTGACGCTGCAGGAAGTACATTTCACAAATTACACTCTTCTGTGCATTAGGGCATCGTCGACGTCAGCTGCCATGTCTGACTGTATTTAAATGTTCTTTTGGAGCTTAGAGAAAAACAAAATTAAAAGGTTATATCACAGTTTTGACCAGCAGCTAAGTTCACAAGATTTTTTTAAGATTCCTGGCAAACAAAGATAAACAGTTAGGTCATGTCCACACGTACCAAAACAATCTTTTTTTTACCTGTCTTCCCTGGATTCCTTTCAAGAATGGTTGCGTCCAAACGGATCCACTTGTAAATGACTCAACGCGCTACTTCATATTCCAGGCTAATAGGCGGCGCTGTTTCTGCTACAGAAATTCACCAAAAAACGGAGAAGAAGAACATCGTCACTTCCACTTCCCATCATAACATGACTAGCTAGACTAACGTTCTCTTAATACATCCATAAACTATAATAACTTTCACCACTGCTCATTTTATAAAGGCCTCCGCAAGAAAACGTGTCTTTGTTTACATTGTATAATGTGCTGTTGGATTGCTTTTTATTTTGCAATTCTGTCTGCCATCGGACATGATTGCAGCACGCTAGCTGGCAGAGCTAACGTTAGCGCGCAAACTAGCTAACATCGGCAGTCAAACAAACATCAATGATCCAATGTCTTTTTGATAATCTACACGTTTTTCTTGCAGTAGCCTTTCTACAATAAGCCGTGCTAAAAGTTAATGTAATCCGTTCAAGGAGTTGATAAGAAGGCAGATTAGCTAGCTAGTTGATAAGTTGTCTACTTCCACTTTATAAACAGATAACCATAGCAGCTAACGTTAACGTAACATAGCTGCTTTAGCGATGTTTAACGTTAGCTACATAACGTTAGCAATATAGCTTGTGTAGAATCCAGGACCGGCAGAGCAGAGGCAAGTGTCAGGGAGCAGAGACATTTATTTAGACAAGTATTTAGATGAAGTGAGCTTGTTTGACCATGGAGATGGGATATGCTCTCTTATAGCTTCACCGCAGTCGTGTGTGTCAGTGGCCAGTGTGTGTCAGTAAGAGGTCGAGGGGTGTGGCGATGACATCATCGATACGATAAGTATGCGGCTTCGCCGTCCAAACAAAGCCTCAAAGGGAGCCGTTTTCAAATTTTTTCACCCTGGGACCAGGTTTCAAAAAAGTGCATTTTCAGGCAGTGCGTTTACTGGATTTGTGTGGACGATGGGCCCAAACGATGCTAAACATGTGCATTTGCACCAAAAAGCGTCTCCATGTGGATCGCCCCTTAGACTACCAACCGACAGCTTTTGTTTTAGCTTGTTTTTAAAAACTTTGCTATTTGCAGAGAAATATCACTTCCTACATGTTTATGCCTGTTGAACAGGTAAGTATTTGTAAGTGGAGCCATTGATAATCCTCTCTGTATCGTTCCAAGTTTAGTACATGTGCTGCATGTTAAACACACTATAGGCTACCTCTCGGTGCTTCCAAAATGCAACGCAAATTTATGCTTGAAGCTGCAAGGCATTATATCTGGTTTACCTTGACGCATGTGGACGTAGTCCAGTGTGACTTAGGTCCTCCCGCAAAACCAAAGCTAATCCGCATGTGAATAGAGGGAAAGTGTGAAGGGGAGTGGGGAAGGTGGGTGAAGTTAGTTCAGTCACTTTATTATCCCAAATGGGAAACTTGATATGCAGTCAGGAGTGCAAGATAAAAAACACATTCAAACAACATACAAATAAACAAGATAACAATACAAAGACATGACAACAAAAATGTTTCCTGTATGTAATACATACAACACAACTGTATACCACAGGAGCGATCTCTAAAATACGGTGGCTCTGAAGTGCAAATCACAACAGCAAATAGAAAAACGCAACAGCAAATCATAAAACACAACGGCAAATAGGAAAACACGACGGCAAATATGAAAACACGACAGCAAATAGGAAAACACGACAGCAAATATGAAAACACGACAGCAAATATGAAAACACGACAGCAAATAGGAAAACACGACAGCAAATATGAAAACACGACAGCAAATATGAAAACACGACAGCAAATATGAAAGCACGACAGCAAACATGAAAAACAAAACGGCATTAACTTCTACCGGAAAAGGTAGGGCCCATCTAGCAGAGGACGGAGCGCTTTTCCGTGTTTTTCACCTCTCCTTCCTGTTAAAAGACAGACAGTCCGTCTGTCCAATCAGGAGGGTCCGTCCTCCACTAGATAGGCCCTACCTTTTCCGGTAGAAGTTAATGCCGTTGTGTTTTCATATTTGCTGTCGTGTTTTCATATTTGCTGTCGTGTTTTCCTATTTGCTGTCGTGTTTTCATATTTGCTGTCGTGTTTTCCTATTTGCTGTCGTGTTTTCATATTTGCCGTCGTGTTTTCCTATTTGCCGTTGTGTTTTCCTATTTGCCGTCGTGTTTTCCTATTTGCCGTTGTGTTTTATGATTTGCTGTTGCGTTTTTCTATTTGCTGTTGTGATTTGCACTTCAGGGCCACCATACTAAAAAATACAATCTACATTAAATGTGCAAATTAAGCCGACTTATTGCACATGGAACTCAGGGGTACAGGGGTACTCTAAATCTGCGACCTGAGGGGAGTGTTACGATTTCAGAGTGAAGGGGGTGGTTTGTGCAGTCTAATATAGACCTGGTCTTGCGGAGTGCTGGTCGTCTCGTGCTGCATTCACTTGCAATCAGATATTAGAAATTCGCTCGCTTTATTTAGGGTGGAAATTGCCACCTAATGCCACCCCGGTTGATCCACCCCTGTATGGGACACTGTATGATGACATTAAAGTCAGCCATTGACATTGTTGATTCAGTCACCGAAGGACAAAATTAGTGGTGACAGTGTTTGCTTGTCTGTGTGGGTTTCATCCTGCCTTTTTGTGTGTGTTTGACGGAAGCAGAGTGTGGCGACCCTCTGGCCTGTTTGGCTGTGACTTGTTGGTTTCTTGCAGGTTCATGGACTGTCCACTTGGGCTGACTCTCTCAATGTGTCCCCATTTCATCAGTTAATTTAAGTTCATTTTTGGTGTCTCTCCCTTTATGTGCCATGGCGCTTCAAAACATTTATGACAAGAAACAGATGACAAAGAAGAGACAAAAAAAGAAGACAGAGTAGTTGTAATATGTACATCAACATATCCACATCTATGCTTTTATCCTGTACGTGTATCAAAGTGTCTATGTTTGCTTTTATACAGTCCTACCATCCATGAGAACTGGCCCTGATGGATTCTGTGGAGCAGAACATCTTAACCTCCTCGCCCAAAGCCTCGGACCTGATGAGGTAGGACAAAAATCCAGACATCAGTCATCAGTCAGTGAATGCTTACATAAAAACACTTAAGCACACTCTGCCTTGCTTTCTTTCTCGGCCCTCACCCTCAAAAGTCCTCCTTTGCAATGCCATTTATAGATAATTAACTCCTAACCCAGAAACATGTATTGACAGTGTGTCTGATTCATCTGTAAATATAACTGACCTTATTCACGAGCACATTGATTCGTTTGGTCACTTTTATTTAGTTTGTTGAGTCACCAAGAGCAACTCACAGGATTTAGGATGCTCTGAAAGGAACAGAAAGGATGTGTAAGATACAGAAAACACAGAAAGCTGAAAGATGAGCTGGTTCTTTACAGGCCTAAACTTCATTTACACTATAAAGTGGCTGCTACAGATTTAAACCCACCAGAAAACCTCGACATCAATTACAAAACTAGGTATGATGGAATAAACATCTGCCAAATCTATTTAGCTAATCTCCCCCTTGGGTACTCTATTTATTGTTAACCTTTGACCAACTGGGTGGTGGTCCCAGTGTTCATTATCAACAATGGATGTCGGGACATTGGTATGGATCCATTTTTAACAACATGCCTGCTGGTGGAGGTCATTTCCACTGTTTGGTCATGAAATGGTCTGAACAGATGTTGTTCCCAGTGGAGCGTATATGTTGTGTTCCTGTGGCTACACATCCCGTTTCCCACTGGGACGTGCGGCATTCCAGTTATAAAGACATCATGTTTTGATATATACACATCAGCAGCGCTTCATGAACTTACACCTACAAAGACAAATATTCACTAATTCTCAGGAGAGGTTCAAGTACATGCTAGGGACGACCATTAGCTGACCCAGTAGAGTGTGCGCCCCATGTAGGCTGAGTCCTTAGCAGCGGCCGAGGTTCAAATCCAACCCATGGCCATTTGCTGCATGTTGCCCCCTCTCTTTCTCCCCTTTCCTGTCTTTAAGCTCTCCTATCAATTAAAGGCTCTAACCCCCCATGGTGTTTTAGCAGGATTCAGATCTGCCTTCTTCACTGTGTCCCGTTAAGAATCTCTTCAGGTGTAATTCCTACTTTATCATGTCTCTGCAATTTCACCCACAGGAGGCGCCAGTGAGCCGGATGAGGAGAACAGTTGATGAGTCAAAGACCAGCTGCCTTCTCCACCTCCATGCTGACCACCTCTACTACAAGAGGTTCAAGTCTGTTGAGGCTGTTGTGGCTCAGGTGACCGGTTGAAAATCTTTTGTCTTTAAACATCATTTATCTTGTTTCCACTTTGACAAGTCATGATGTTTCATATGTGATGTACACTTTCTTAACAGGCTTGTAGACATTCTGTGCGCTATTTTTCTCAACACAAAGAAAAGGCTCAAGCCAGCGTGTCATCCCCTTCAGAGTGAGGCACTGAGATGATGCCGATACCTAAGCATACCAGAGTACACAATGTACTCTGGAGCATTTCCAGTGTAATGGAACATCCAGCGTCAAAACACAACAGGATGTCCTCGGCTTCTGAGCTGAGGGTGCTTTGTTTACAAACCCAACCCATGTGTGTGGGTTTGTGAGTGGACCCAAGTGCAGAACACAGACAGGATGCAAAAAAAGTTTAACAGGTTTATTGTAATGTTATTTTAAAGGAGATGGGTTGGAAAAGGGGGACGACGGGCACCTGGGTAGCTCACCTGGTAGAGTGTGTGCCCATATACAGAGGCTCAGTCCTCAACGCAGTGGTCGCGGGTTCGATTCTGACCTGCGGCCCTTTGCTGTATGTCGTTACCCCTCTCTTTCCCCTTTCATGTCTAAAGCTGTCCTATCTAACAAAGCCCTAAAATGCCAGAAAAAAAATCTTTCAAAAAAGAAAAGGGGGATGACTGGAGAGCGTGAAGGTGGCGTGGCAGGCAGAGGAAGCAGGAGAGTGATTGTCAGCAGGCAGACTGGTAGATAAGCAGACAGGCAAACAGGAATCTCGGAGCAAAGAGAACAAACAAGCATTTACTTGGTTAACAAGCACACAAGGAAAAAATACACCTCAAAGATTCTACAGCTTGGCCTGAGGGTAGCTACTACTGTGACTGGAACAACAGTCTGGCGCAGAGTGGGAGAAGAGTCAGGGTTGATATGCTGGAGAGGTGATGAGCATATTGCTGGCAGGCAGGGACCAGGTGAGCAGCAAAATTGTAATAAGACACACACACACACACACACACACACACACAGAGGCAAACTGGGTACATGGAAGACACAAGAGGAGGGGGGAACACAGGGAAACACAAGCATGAGACGGGGGCACAGCCAAATGTCCTTGTGAAATATTTTAGGATTTCTATGTTAATCTCCAATCATGGCTGAACCTTTTCTTTTCTTTTTTTAGACATGTTCCTCTAATGACTAACGTATACTAAGGAAATTAAGGAAAACAATTTGTTTTGAGGTAGTTCATTATTTATCGTTGAGATATTCAACAAAACCAAGTAAAGGACCAAGCTGTTGCTGCTGTGAGGCTGAATAAAGAGCCACGTGCCAGGGCCCGCACAGACGCACACAGCTGTCACATGGCAGCAGTAGGGAGGAAGTTCAGAACCTTCCTCCCTTTCTGAGAATATGATTGCACCAGAAACAATTCCAGGATTTAAAAAATGAGGTGGCAAGGGGGGGGACCAAGAACCAATCAGGAGGGACCACCCCTTTAGACACGTTCCTGAGTGGCACATGCATTGCAGACAGTTTTGCCAAATAAGGTTCTGTGCCAGCCAGGTGTAAAGACCTGGCACAGAGCCACCAGTCCACATGGTTGAACAAGCAGGACCAGTCACCTTCTGTTCTTCAGCTGCACCTAGCAGCTCCAGTATGTACCTTCAGTATAAAGTAACGACTCTATAAGATGCAAAGTTGATGAAGAAGAATGCATTTTTGATTTCCTGGATTAAACTGATCTTGTTTTTAGTGTTGGCTGAACTGCGGTGAACTTAGATTTGAGTGACTGGGTTAAAAGCTGCTTGCCTGCTGGCGCGCCTGCATTGCCTCAGTGCATTAAGAAAGATAACAAGTGATTCAAGTGTGTGTCTGTGTTTCTGTCTGAACAAAGCGCTCCTCTTTGGGGTCAGAGGTCACATGAGATGCTTCCTTAGGAGTCCTTCCTAGTTTAGCTACACACTGATGTGGGAATCCATTGACCTAAGTTGAAAATAAACAACTTTGTAACTTCCCCTTAATTAAAACCAATACATTGTATTTATCTGATTGAAAAAATACATGTTCTCAGGGCTTTTTTTTAATTACATCTCTTTGTGAACAATTATTAAGTAAGTAAATCTGTCCTTAGCTGTTTTTTGTGGCCACACTGTTAATTCTCTCTGGCCTTCGTCCTGCTGTCCGTCCTTCCCCTCACCTCTGAATCTCCACAGATTCTTTCCACCGTAAACACACATGCTTGTTGTTGTTCCTGGTTCAGTGACAAACCTTTTGTTGCACCGGATGAAAATAAACTAAGTGAATGTGCTCTTGAAGTGTAAATAGACAAAATGCTGTCATCAATCACAGGCTTGGCTGGTTTAAGTGTCTCCTACATCCAAGGTGCCAAGGTGCTGCATATGTGCTGTTAAATGAAGAAGAAGATATTATGTTCTTAATTTTTATGTTTTGTCCAGTTGAGTTTTCAAGTTGCAGTGTGTTGAGCTCCAGGGCCTCGTAAACCTCGAGCACCTACACACTAAAATAAACGGGATGTTATCGACCATTTTGTCACATAAATGTATGTTTTTCTCAGGTTGCCTCCTACGTGCGAGCTGTGAATGACATCTACGACAAAGTGGACTTCGATGGAATCAAGCTGATCAACTTCAAAGTGAAATCCCTCCATGTAAGATCCTTCTGCACTCAAACAAGGACACAATTGTGCCAAATCTTAGAGTGACGCACTTCACGTCTTTGATTACTCCAGTAACCAGTAATCCTGGCTTTCACACATTTAATTCTAATTACACAAACATGTCAAGACCATGAGATAATTGGGTTAACGCATCACTCTCAGATGGTGCCTATATGTCTTCTTCTACCAGTGAGAATCAAACAGGGACAGACTGTCAGCCTCAAAATGATTTAAAATGACTAAAATACAATGCTTACTTTCTTAGAGCCAGGGAGGAGCGTGTAATTGTTTGAATCATTGTGTGTCAAGTGAGCTCCTTCGCAGATATTTGATTCAACAGTGTGTTTGCTGGTCTCTCTCCAGGTGATGACGGACGAGGATAAAAAGGATCCTCTGTTCCCTCTTTACATCGGGCCTGAAAAACTGTTGAGTCTGTACTCTGAGAACAACTGGGACAACTTCTGTCTGTCCTATCTGCTAACTGACAGAGACTACAGTGGGTTGCTGGGACTCGCCTGGGAGGGCAAAAATGGTGAGTCAGACTCAATGTGACACACGGAAATCACATTTACAAGTAGCACACATACTGTACAGTGATTTGCATATCTTTCTCAGAGCACATAGGTCAATACAGTGTCCTCAACTGTTTTGGCCAAAGACATGTAGCTAAGGTATTAGGAATACATAGTGACATTACTTTATTTTAGCTTGGAGCACTTTGCCATAAAACAGCAGGTTGATTAAGAAAAGTATTCACACACATTTGATATAATGGCACTCTATGCCTTTGTCAAGACCTCTTTTTGTACAACGGCGGACCCAAAAGTACGACTCAGAGCAGAGAGTACAAAGGTAAGGACCTTTATTGTCCAGATAACAATCCAGGCAAAGGTACAAAATTGGTAAACGTAGTCGAATACAAGCTAGAGGTCTAAGAAACACTGGGAAAACAAACATTAGGAAAAACCGCTGGAGAGTGAGACACACGAGGACGTACTACAACAACCTGGCAACTGAAAAATGACACAAGGTGAGTATATATACACTGGGACCGGGGAAGACGATTACACACAGGTGACACACATTAGGGAAGGGAGGGTAATCACACAGGCGGGAAAGCAGACAAAGACGGGAAGACAAGTGACCTGAAACAGAGACAGACAGTGGTTAACAAAATAAAATAGGAAGTCAGGGAAATAAATAAAACACAAACTAAGAGCGCAAACTGGATGTGACACTTTTGGGTTGGGTTGTGTAGAATCAGCTTGAATTTAACGGCACTGAAATTGACAATAACATTTTTTTTTTTTTGCACAAAGCTTGTGTAAAAACTGTATCAAATGCATACTGCCTGTCTTGTTCAATTAGTAGGGTCAATTAAGGAGATGTACAAACTGCAGTAACAATAAATGCAAGCCTTCCTTGGTTTTCCTGGATCATGTGATGTTGTAGCACACAGAGTTGCCGGAATATAACAGCCCCTAATGCAGTCCTTCTATACAAGCAGTGTTTTGGTTTGGGAGACCAAAAGCAAAATGTGAGTGAACTCCTCAATTAACAATCCCCAGTGGTAGGCAACGCTACCTTACCCTCTGCTGTTATAGGCTGAAATCATTTGGAAATGGTTATGGACATTTTTCATTACTTTCTTTTCATTTTATTTATATTATTTACAGACAAAATCGTTGTTGTTGGAGAAAGTTGGACACATATGTTGGGAATTGTTGTAGTAGGAGGTTCTTTTTCATTTAGACCCAGCTTTTGATTGGCTAAACTGGGGGGCGTGAGAGCAGACCACCACAATGACATGTGGTTAAGGAGCAATGAACCTTTGACACTCACACACACAAAGACACATAGGACACACACACCACTCCCAGATGTCTTAGTGAGGATTGCTGACTGCATTCCATGCAGCATGATAGCCATGGTGACATCTCAAGTGAGGCGGACACACACACACACACACACACACACACACACACACACACACACACACACACACACACACACACACACACATTGTGGATTCATAGTGACAGTGACATTGTTGTGACTTTTCAATCTCATGTGACTGCCGCTAAGAATGAGTAAAGTATTAAACGTGGATAATGTTTGACCTCCAGGAACAGATACGCTCAACCTCAGTGTCTACATAACCCACTTCCACCAGTTTATTACTGGTCTTGGGAAATAGAAGGCCCATTAACCATGGAACCATAACCTCAAAGACCCCAATTACACTCCATCTACAGCAGGGTGCACCGTGCACGCACATGCTCAGACACAGCCGCCATCAATCACTTGGACCGCTTTCTCTAACCTCTCTATATTTAAGATTTAGATTTAGATATAATATTTAGATATATATTTAAGATTTAGATTTAGAGATAATATTTAGATTTAACATTTAACATGTATATATAAATTTGACATTTAGATTTAACATTTAACATTTAGATTTAACATTTAACATTTAGATTTAGATTTAACATTTAGATTTAACATTTAACATTTAGATTTAGATTTAACATTTAGATTTATATATAACATTTAGATTTAACATTTAGATATAATATATATATATAATTTCTGTCTCAAATGTGAGGAAAATGCGCTAAATGTGAGGAAAGTGAGCTAAATGTTGAAAATGTATCAGCTAAAAAATTGTAACCGAACTTTTACATTCGGCACCCCATATGTGTCTAAGTGTGTGTGCTTGTTTACTCCTGATGATGAGTGTGTTCATTATGTGCAAGTGATCTGGAGGCTCGCTCGTTTCTTTTGACCGTGTTTGTACAAGAGGGAGGAGGGGATAAAATCGTAGCACCTCTTTGCTCACCCTGCCAAAAACCACAGCACTGTCTTCCAAAGTAAGCTCTTTCTAGGAAACCCAGCTCCTTGAATAGCCCACTGGGGGGAGGGGGCGAGGGACTTTATGTCAAAAGCTAGGAATGCTGGAGAAATGCATCCAGAATTTGTGATTAAAATGGCTGGGGGGGGTCTTTCCTGACAGTTGCCAGATATAAAACTGCTCTCCTTATACTTTTAGCAGTAAGGAGAACAGTTTATGACAGTTTAATGTTTTCCCCTGAAGCTAAAATAATTTTAATGTGCTTTCTCATTTCTGACAAAAGCCATCATGTGATGTCAAACACCAAGGGATAAAATAAGAGACTCAGGTTATTGTATTGTCACAGGCAGCCTCCTTCACCTGACATGTGACGGTAGTATACCTCCTGCCTGCGCTCCTATTCCCTACAGTACCCTCATTGTTTCTACAACAGCACAGATAAAGGGCACTTTGGTTTTTGTTTATCAACCTCTAACTGTCCCTCGTTCCTGGACGTCACACTTACGCCCACTGTGTAACAAAAACATGCTGGTTGAAGATCCAGATGCCCACGACTGGTTCCCATAGTCCTCAATGACACCTAGTGAACTCAGACTTCTCTGAAAACAGGCGCTGAATTTCTTTAACAGATGTACACCTGACGAGCCATACCCCCTTAAAATGGTAGTACATTGTGTAAGAGGTGTTACATAAAATTCATGTGACTGCATGGGAACTGCTGAACCATACAAGGTCACAAATGGGAGAACCAATGAAGAGAGAGGATGGACACATGGCGATTACGCCCACTGATTGAAAGAGTTGGTGGTGGAAATAAGTGCTGAGAAAATAATGCTGGACGAGGAAGAGCATGAATAGACACGGCAGTGGATGTTGTTAGGTAGTAATTGGTCAGTTTCTTAGGCTTCAATTAGAGGTACAGGTGGTTAGCATCTTCTCAGGTTCAGTATTTGATAGATGTGTCACCCATATGTGCTGTACAATAAGAATGATTGACCCCATTTAAGTGTGAGATGTCATGAATGATCTTTTTTTTTAATAACACAAAAATTAACAACAGAACAAATACATGACAGATCAGGTCTAATCATCAATGAACAACCGGCTTTAAAAATAAATCTTTTCCCTAACAAGATAATCAGATTAGTAATATATCATGAATGGTCTTTGCGGTCTTTTTAAACTACCTGAACTTTACTCAAATCCATGAGCAGTCTCTCCAAGGAACCTTAACATAGGTGACCAGTTTGATCAGTAGGACCAATAAAAGCAGTCCTCTGGCTGGCCAGCTGAAATATGATGTCACAACCTAGACATCCATCCATGTGAATGTGGCCAGCTGTTTGTAATTGTGGGAATGGCTTTCAGGGACATTATATAAACCCAAAGGCAGATGGAGACCATTGGAGGCCAAATGGCTTTGCAGGCTTTGATGTGAAACTAAAGAAGCTCAGCAGGTCTGTTGGTCTTTCTGCATCTCCCCGTCCCGGGGCCTCAGAGGTCGATAACGCTTCAGTAGCAAAACATTGTTGGTTTAAGGTATTTCCAGTAGCACAAGGTCAGTTATGCAACCATACTGTATATGAAGTGACAAGTGGGTATGTTTTAATTAAGTCTTTATATTATATACAGTATGTAATTTACTCTATATGACCTTAGTGGAAACTAAACTCCATGTTTATCCTCTCCTCTATGTGCACTTCAGGTAACTGGGGAGGAATATGTTCACAGCAGACCACCCTGCATAAAGGCCAGACCTCCAGCCTGAACACAGGTCTGGTCACAATTCAGAACTACGGACAGTTCCTGCCTCCACGACACGTCCAGCTGACCTTCGCTCATGAGCTCGGCCACAGCCTGGGATCCCCGGTCAGTCGTCATCACCAAGTTTACAAAATACTAACAAAATGTATCTGATACTGAATGAAGAGGGGGCCTTTAAAAGTGGCTCAATCAAACCAAACACACATGCTTACAGTGAATATTGCACCCAATATATCCCATGAATTGGATACGTTTTGTGCTTTACATTCATGTAGACTAATTTGCATGTAATATTTCAAACAAAAATTCTTCAGCACACATAGAGATTACACCATATCCAACAAAAATGTGGTTAAGTATAGACAAGATAGATGTCCGAAATCACTGAGACTGCAAAATGTAGAGTCCGTTTTAGGATGGATTTTCCCTTTAAATTATTGTTCATTCATTGTATATCACCTTTTTTCACAGCAGACATTGAAACGATCCATAGCAGAATATTTACAGGTCTAATTAATACCATTAAAGCTGTGGTAGGCACTTTATTTTTGCCGTCGTTGGGCAACGATTCCATAAAGTACTTACAGAATATTGTAATTCAAGTGGTCTGAATTAGATTTATGCACTTCCTGTGGGCTCTGTATTCAGGCTTTAGATAATCTAGCCATAATAGACTTTGGTCAATCACAGGTCATTTCAGAGAAAGAGAGCGTTCCTATTGGCTGTTCTGCAAATGCATTGCCTGCCCGACAGAGAGGGAGAGGGAGAGCTGCAGTAGGGGGGGGTCTCACTCTACTTCAAATTCTGGCATTTTTTTTGCAATCTACCCACTTCAGCTTTAACTACTGTATGGCTGCATTGTAAAGTGTCAACCCAGTCTCATGGTAGTCCGTGAAATGGTCACGTTATTTAATCTATTGATTCGTGTACACGGACACGTTTATCTAGTTTTTTTCGTGGTGGTCAGCATGTTTTTTTAAACTGATGTATTTCAATGGGAAGCATCTTTCGTGATCACAGCTCAACTACGGTAGCGAGTAGCATGAAATGCCAAAAATCCACACAGGGAGGTTGGTTGGGGTGGTGATTGCGTGGGACGTTTGCTTTCCCCATTCTTCTTTTCCTAAACACAATCGTTCCGTTGTTGTCCCGCGTTCCCCAGAGACCGCGGATCGTGTCCCGGCGTGTGACGTGTCCTTTCCCCGTTCTTCTTTTCCTAAACACAATCGTTCCATTGTTGTCCCGCGTTCCCCAGAGACTGCGGATCGTGTCCCGGCGTGTGACGTGTCCTTTCCCCGTTCTTCTTTTCCTAAACCCAACATCCGTATAGATGCTTCCCATTACATGCTGACCACCACGAAAAAAAACGACATAAACGTGTCCGTGTACACAAATCAATAGATTAAAAATAACGTGACCATTTCACGAACTGCCTTGAGACCTTCTTGAAAGTGTTCCAGTTGCAGGATTCTGCTATTGTGAGAGCTTGTTTAATCGACAGGCTTACTAGGCATTCACATTGAAAGGAGCCATTGGGGTGCCCGGATGGCTCGGTTGGTGGAGCGGTCGCCCATGTGTGGAGGTTTACTCCTCGACACAGCGTGCCCGAGCCTGCGGTCCTTTGCTGCATGTCATTCCCCCTCTCTCTCCCCTTTCATTTCTTCAGCTGTCCTGTCAATAAAGGCCTAAAAATGCCCAAAAATTTATAAAAAAAAGAAAAAGAAAAAAGGAGCCTTTGTTAATATTATTAGTAACACCTGTGATTTTCTACCATAACCATGTATAAAAGGTCTAAGGGCTCAACCAAAGCAATTTTTGGAGCTATGTTTCAGACATTTGTTAAACTTTACGAGTTTTACCCTGAACCCCTTTTGGTGCCCCAGTGAACCAATAATTTAAACACTTGTCTAGTCTATCATAAGACCGTGTGAGTTGCATGCTGAATGATAATTCAACATGAAAAATCCCTGCGATTCAAAAGTTAGACTAAACTTGCATATTCTCACATACATGGCTGTTTGCACTGCACCGGAACAAATTATCTGTGAATGATTCACTTATGTGGGCATGAAAGACCTTGGCCTGTATTAACTGGTTTGTTTCATAGAGACTCAGCCTCACTGGATAATCTGAAATAAGAGAACAGGAGGATCTCTGATTTCTTTCTCGCTCCAGTTATTCTTTGTTTACCTCCTCCAGCATAACAACACACAGCGCATGTATAATGCACCTCTCTATGTGTGATGGCCGCTAACACCTGCAACCTTTCTCCCACTGCCCAAAATGCCAGCAGCATTTTTCACCCCGCCCTCTGCTATTCACACTTCCACAGACCAAAGAGTCCTCTGAAGCGTTCCTGAGCAGATTAGTTCTGCTAGACCCCGCAGGCTTTTTACAAGTGAAACTACCGCAAGTCCTGGTGTCCTGGATCCTGTGACAGGCATGTCTCATTGTTTCCAGACCGGACAGGCTGGAAGAGATCTGAGCATGGGCTTCACCTAATGTGTGTAGCAGGCACGGTGAAGGAAAGAAGAAGGGTGGGCTGTGGTGCAGAGTGAATTCTGGGTATAGTGCTGCTTTGCCCTTTGGCCTACTTCCCTTGCAACCACACATGCACGCACTGGCTTTTAGAGTTGTGTGCTATGGATCAATTTGCTGCTCAGGAGAAGGGTTATATAAATTAATATATGTAAATAGAACTGATTTTCTTCTTTGTTGTCTTGCTCCTTCCTTTCATTTGATTTGGTTCTTTATTGTATTTGCTAAATTTCATGCACTTACTCACTTACTAACCTAAAATTAGGGCAGTAACTAACAATCTCTTTTTTTATTAATATGACTGCCTATAAATGTTTAAAAAAAAAATTGTGACAATTCTAAGAATTTCCCAAACCCAATTTCCAGTCAATAAATCCCAGATATTGAGTTTACTATCGTGTATGATGAATAAAAGCAGCAAATGTTAGTAGTTGGAACCAGATCATGCTTGGCATTGTCACTTGAATTAATCGATTATCAAAATAGTTTATGTTATGACTAATCAATGAATCGACACCTTCTTTTAGCTGTACCCAAAATGTATAACGTGTTTAAACAAACAGAAATAAGGTAAATGCACAAAACTAAATACAGTAGAGGAATTACAAACCACAATACCACAGAAGACTTGACTGAAATCGTTTTCCCCTCCAACGTGAAAAGCTTGACAGTCCCAACATTTGTAATTTTTCTTGATGGGTTGTTTGTCATAAAACTGCATCTAATTAGTTTATGTCTGTGGTATCAGCATTTCTAAAACCACTACAGTTGTCAAGTAAACAAGAAGGGCAGGGAATCTGCAGATTGACAGAGTACAGTACTGATACCGTATTTACCTGTACTTTGCTGTTCTTCCTTTTCTTACTGCTTTCCGCTGTTGTCATTATGACTGCAGCAGTAAATGTAAATCACTATGTGGTACCAAATATTAAATAACAAAAACTAAATAATGTACTATTCGTATGAAACAACTCCAACATCTGCTGTGACATGCAGTTATGTTAATCCCTAGAGCTGAGGATACTGACAGTACTGAAATATATTGAAGACTATAACATTCCTTTCATTAAACTAATCAAGAACAGATGCAGAAAAATACCCACATCAAAACATGTTCCACCCAAATGTGTCCATTTTAATTTCAAGCCCTCTCCTTGGCCTCTTAATTCACCATTGAGTTTGACATCCAGAGAGCACAGGTTCCAGAAAATGTTTCACAAATAATCTCTGTTATGTTCTCGGTGTCCCGCATGTGGAACACTACATTCCTCTGCTGTTTCATGGCCATCAGATTCCAGGGAAATCTTTTGACTGCATAAAGGATTTATTTTTTTATTTGAAAATATAACAAAGATAACTTTAAAAGTCACAAAAAACTGGCTTTTGCCTATTCAGAAAGGGCCTGTAAAATAACTGTCCTTGGCATTCACTGAAACCATTTTTACTGCCTGTGATGATGGCCTATAACGAGGATGGAAACAAATGGTTTAAGCTTGGTTAGATCCTGTGTTTTCCCCTGCTGTTTTCGTGTTTGGTTGAGTACCTTTAATAGAAATGTCCAAATAACTACTTTCTCCTTTTGCTCAGTGTGAAAAACACACCTTTTCAAAAGTTCATTTCTGCTGTTTTGTCTGTGTTCCAGCACGATGAGGGCTCAAACTGCGGAAACCTCGGCTCCAGCAGCGGTAAAGGCAGGTATCTGATGTTCCCTCACGCCACAGACGAGGTGCGTGAAAACAACGATAAGTTGTCGCCCTGCAGCATCAAACACATCAGCAAGACCCTTAAGCTGAAGAAGGATGACTGCTTTGTGGGTAAGGAAGAAAAGATGTTGCTTGCTGAGTCTGCAGCCAAATGTTTACACTGTGCATTAGTCATTGTAAACAGTTATAAATTGTGTGTGTGTATTTACTTGTGTTTGTTTATCTGCATGTCTGTTCCTTCTGGCCAGTCAGTGATCAGCCCATCTGTGGAAACCACATTGTCGAGGAAAACGAGGAGTGTGATGTCGGACACAACGAGGCAGACCTCTGCTGCTTCAGCGCCAAACAGCCTGTAGGAGTCCGGTGTCGCCTCAAGCCTGGGAAAATCTGCAGGTACACAGACCATCAGAGTGTGCACAAAAGCTTCAAGAATGGAAATGTACACATTTCTAACTTAGGTGTATCAGGAGAATTTAGGTGATGCATCTGCATGCAGACTTGTTCTGATCCTGTTCTTATCATTTTTAATTAAAATAGCGGCACACCGCATTCATCTCAACAATTTTGTTGATGATGTATCTTCTCGTTGTGTCTTTGTTTTGTTTATATGTGGCTTTCACGTTTATCTCTGTGTATGATGCTTTCACTCAGTCCGAGTCAGGGCCTGTGCTGCGGTCAGGACTGCGGGTTTAAGTCGGCGGGTCAGACCTGTCATGAGGAGACAGACTGTCAAAGAAAGGTTGTGTGTTCAGGCCTCTCCCCGGTCTGCCCCGAGCCAAGCGCCAAGGAAAACCTCACCGTCTGCAGTCAGGGGACGCGTGTCTGCCTGAACGGGGTGAGGCAGCCACAATATGGTTCAACTACATTGCTTACTAAAACAGACATCCATTTATTTCCATTCATTTTTGGATGATGTGAGGTAATGAAGTGAAAACCTTTAAATTCAATCTGTGTTTAACTACATTATCACACAACAACAATGTGGGAAATTAATTATTCCCAACTGGTCAAATACGGCAGCTTGGTCAGTGGCCCTTAGCACTTGATACCCGCGCACAAGGCATCCTTTTGCGTCGGTATGAGGAGCGGGATCAGGTCCCAGGAAGTGTGCCGGGCTCTGAAGCAAATTGAACATAGCAGCCAAACAGTGGAATCGCAACTCGCGGCCCGTCACGTGACGCACTCTGGCCCAAAAAGACTTTTTTTCCATAGACTTATGGAAACGTCTGTAAATCAGTGGATACATGTTTTGAGCATCAAAACACCCACAGAATGACTTGTTTTAATCCAAATTTGATCCATTCGGTCCAATAACATTTAGAAAGTCGAGAAGAGCCGCATGATTAAATCATTTAATCCCTATTCAAGTTAATGGAGCACTAAACCAGAAGTAGCCGGCTTGGCCTGCTCTATATTTAAACATATTTTCAGGCTAATATAAAGTAAAACATTTTATGAGGTTTACAATAATTAAAATACCATATATCTTGGTTTATTAGTTAGAAATAAGTTCTTGCTATTCATAGGTTATTGTTTATATGCTATTGTGAAACTGATTCAGTGCCATGTGAAGGGTTTCCTGTTTATTTATCAGCTAACATTTTGTTAAAAATCTTCTGGAATCAAGTAGAGGCTTCACTGTTACAACACAGCGTTACTAAGAAAAGACCTCTAATTCATTTAACCACCAGACAACAGTGTGTGACTCCATAAAAGTTTTATCTTGACCAGATTTCCTTTATTGTTAAACGTCCTCTGGTGATAGTCCTCTTAGCAGGAGAGGCGAGGGATTTATTTCAGCTGTGTTTTGGATATATTACTCTCCAGATGGGCAAAGTGTGCTAACCCCTGATTACCTCATCCACAAACATGGAACATAACAACTGGAAAAGTGAAGACATGTTAACATGCAAGAAAAAGGATCCAAAAATGACAGTGGAGTTTCAGTTGTTGTGTTCAAATGAATCATAAATTATTTCAGCTGACTCACTTTCAGCAGAAGGCTCCAATCCTTCTTAGAATCAAATGAACAGAAAACAAGAAAGCTGACTCCCTCTGTACAAATAAACACAAATTTTGGTTCATTTCTTCAAAACACACAAGAACATAAAAGATTAAAACGTCCAGAATGTGTTCCTAGTCTAGATGAATAATATAATAATATATAACTGTTCAGAGGATTGCAAAATAAACAAACAATGCTATAATATTAGGAAACATAAGGAAAAAACATTGTCTGATTAACACCTTAAAGAGTAACTTAAAGAGATTCAGATTTGTGGAAGTGGGGTTGTATGAGGCTACTAGTCCATAGTCACTCAGGTGAATCCGAACTAACCCTTTAACACCAAAGTCACTCAATAACACAAACTAACTAACCCATTGAGGAAGCAGTAGACTAGCAACTCGTTCAGCAAGGTAAAATTACAGTTTTAGGAGTCTGGTGGCTTTGAAGAGAGCATCGATGGATAGGCTTCAGTTCCCCATCAGAAAGGGGAAAATATTCTAAATATAGCCTACACTTAAACTGATATTGATTTTTTTAGCTGTCATCTACTGTAGGTAATATAATACAGTGACTATAGATAAAGTACCTCATACAACCCCGCATCAAAAAAATCCAAACTATCCCTTTAACACTAGGCTAAAAAGCAGTGTTTCACTATATCTCTGGTCCAAAGTTTCAAGTCGGTTTCACCTGCATGTGGTCAGAAGTGTGCTTTGTTGCACCTGTAACCACACCCAACAGTGATGTCATGGTTTAAGCTTAATTTCCTCAGCTTCATCTAGACCCAGGGATGTCTAAACTTAACAATGTGTCTCTCTGTGACTCTGCAGGTCTGTGCGGAGTCCGTGTGTGTGAAGCACAGTCTGCAGCAGTGTAACTGTCCAGGAGACTCCATGAAGGAGAAATGTCACATGTGCTGCCAGCAGCCTGGTAACTAGCCAATATGTCCTCTACTGTACTACTGAGGAATGTGTTTACACTTTGTGTCCCAACATGTCAGCCTGTGTCAATTTGTACTGAGGTTTACTTTTTCCATTACATGCCCTCAAAACTATCACAAGAGACAACATCTGACATAATGGTCAATGTACAAAGTATAACATGAAGTTTGGCATCTGTGTTTCAAAGGCAATTCTTCTCAATCTTTTGAATTACTTTTGTTTTTGTGTTTCTTTTTGCAGAAAAATATACAATCAAAATCAGAATGTTTAAATTATATACATAGTGGCTTTAAGTACATATATGATATGTACGTATTATGGTATAATGTTATTTTCTCTGTACCAATGGCAGATAAGCCTGAGACGTGTGCTAGCACCACCTCCTCCGTGCTATCCCGTCACTTTCAAAAGAAGGCATTGCCGTTGGTTGGCGGAGCTCCGTGCTCAGGGAACCGAGGATACTGCGACAAATTCCATGTGTGTCGTCTGCTGGATGCAGACGGCCCCATCGCAAGACTGAAAAACTCATTTCTCAAATTCGAGGACTTTGATGACATAGCAGAGTGGATGAAGGTGAAGGTTTCCTATGATTAGTTTGATAACACATACATAAGATAACAGCACATGTGAAATGATGGAGGGTGTCACAGTAAAGGTAATAAACAGCTAATATGGATGTTATCACGTGAGTGAAACTAAAGGCCCTGACACACCAACCCGATTATCGGCCGTCGGACAGTCTGGCGAGGTCAGTGACTTGAGTCTGTTCCGTGCCGTCGTCAGTCAGAGGAGCCATCGGCCTTCATTTGGGCCGATTTGACTTGTTGAATCGGAAGGCGGGCAGTCGGACTCAATGGCCAATCTGATTGGTGGAGCGCTAACCCAGAAATGACGAGCGGGATGAGCCTGACTAACGCCTCTTAAACTGACCTTTGTCGATCTGAAATGAAGACAGATTCAGCAACTGCATGGCCTATTTCTCGCTTAAAATGTTTTCAGAAACACGTTTCGGTGAACTATCTTCGTAAAATATGAGATCGTATTCCGAACAAAGCCGCCATTATGGCTGGTTGTAAAATCCGGGAGCAGCCAGACCCATGTGACGCATTCGTCCAATCAGCTGCTGGTTTTCATTTTTTGGGCGACAATACAGATTAGCTGTACGAAGCCATATTACATCTTGCGCATGCGCAGAACGTATGCTCAAGTCGGCGTCGCTTTAGTGTGCTCCGAGGCACTTTTTTGACCAACTCAGGGAGGCAGTCAGTCCGACTGCCTTTTCTGCCGAAGGTCGGCTGTCGGGTTGGTGTGTCAGGGCCTTAAAAGCAACTGCTAAAATCAATCTCTTGAACCAATCTCCTAAAAAAACGTGAAGCGTATGTAACCAATACAACAATTTTATCAAATGATAACATGACATTGTGAAAGGGGGTCGTGATGAACATACAGAGAATTATCACCTGAAACTGCAGCTCCCCTGAAAAGGGTCTATCTCAAGTCTCGCAGACTACACAACGCACCCTCTGAGATAACTTCCTGGATTAACATACTACCAAACCATCAAACATTTAACCATATTTTCCTAAACCTAACCAAGTAGTTTTTGTGCGTAAACCTAACCAAACTGCAACCATTTTGAGGGTGTATCATGTAGTGTCCTTTAGTACTGTGCACCCGCAGATAGACCTACTTGACTCCGCGCGGCTTTACGAGCTTTACACTTAATTTTTTAGCTAAATTTGTTTTGGTTCATTCTGTTTTCAAGCACTGTATGCTACCTACTCAGCACTAAAAAGCAGACAAGTTAGTGACCCTGGCTGCAAATTACATTTGCTGCCGCTAGGGTGCGTCTAGATTTCTAGGCGATGAGCAGGTCCCTCTATAGTTTAAATTGTGCTTTACATTTAAGCTGGCTGCACCAGGCTGTAACAGCTGCTTGTGATAATGCACCTTACAATGAGCAATGTGCATTTAACGTTTGTTAAGCCATACACAGTGTGAATGTAAACCAATCTGTATTTGTTAACAAAGAAAGCTTCACAGTGTTCATCTAATCAGTGTTTCAGTTGGCAGACCCTTTTAAAAGCCTAATCCTAGACTTTAAAGAGTTAAGTTTTACTTTCTTTAAAGCGCCCATATTATGCTCATTTTCAGGTTCATAATTGTATTTTAAGGTTGTACCAGAATAGGTTTACATGGTTTAATTTTCAAAAAACACCATATTTTTGTTGTACTGCACAGCTCTCTCTCACTGCTGCAGATCCTCTTTTCACCTGGTCTCTGTTTTAGCTACAGAGTGAGACCTCTTTTCTTCTTCTTCTTCTGTACTATCTTTGATTGCACTCGCACATGCAGTAGCTCAGATGTAGATAATGTCAGCTAGCTAGCTCCATAGACAGTAAAAGAAAGGCTGTTTCTCCAACTTCAGTCAGTTACAAGGCAGGATTAGCTGGGAGACTTCTAAATGAGGGCACACATGTAAGTAGTTCTTTTGTATATTATGGTGAACTTGTGTGTGTTGTAGCAGTGCTTTGCTATTGAGAACGAGGTAGCATGCTAGCGTTAGCATTAGCGTTAGCATTCTAACGCTACGAGCTAACGTTGCGGTTAGCCAGCTCGTTTCGGGTTGTGACGTCACAAGCCGTGCCGATTTTGAACAGCTCCCCGAAAGACTGAAGGCAGGACACATTCAGAAACCGTATCTCACTCAAAACAGCATGGATGGATTTTTTTCAAAGTTGGTATGCGTGTGGAAGCACCAGAGACACAAAAGAACACCCCAAATCCCAGAAAAAGTGTTTTTTTCATAATATGGGCCCTTTAACTACTTTACTTGTTTCAAAAGAAAGTTAGTGTCTAATTGTACACATGCACACAAAAACATCTGGACATAAAGATGCTCAGCAGATGTCCTGATCAATGGTTTTCTGGTCATCAGGTCAGACACGTTTCAACATAAATTATGTGGTTGAAAAATGATTGATGTGCGCATCCTGTGAGTTGATTTCCTTCTGTAAAATGTTGGCTGCGGACATTGTCTTTGTTAAAATGCAGCAGATGTTTCCCTAAGGTCACATCCTCAGTTCTGTGTGTTTGTTAAACGTCCTGCCCTGATGTTCAGCTGTCTTCGTTGTTTCAGTTGTAGCTGCCTTTATGGTTCAGTTCCTCATGACAGCGTGGAGAATCAGGAACACCCATTTGGGTGAAAGAGCACCTTAAGGATCAGTCATCTGTGTCACTGGAGACAGAAATGACCCCTTATTCAGGAACCATTGTGTTGTTTTACACACCTACAGCACAGTGTGTTGCTGACTTATTTTCTAATTTGGGCCTACTTAAAAATAATTACAGTCAATCATGGAGTATGAAGGTTTTGTTTTGACAAAATATGTGATTATTTTATAATATGATTATTTTTAATATGAGGGTTATTCATCTTTCAAAGAGATCAATGTGAAAATTGTGCTTTATACTGAAAAATCAAACACGGAACCTAAACTTGTTCAATGTTCTTGTGTTGTGCTGCTCACAGATAACAGCACATATTGTATGTGGGTCAACCTTGGGAGTTCATAGAAATGTTGGAACATCCAAACTGACATTTTGAATTTGAGCTTCAATGATTAGTCAATTAATTAGTAATTTGATTGACAGATCTGCAATGATTTGGATGATGATGGAAGTCTTTTTTTTTTTTTTTTAAAGAAATGATAATTAAAAAAACATTCTCTGGTTCCAGCTTCTCTGGTGATGCACAACATTTCTCTGATTAGCATGACAAAAGCCTGGTCAAGAAATACAGTCAACAGTAATCCAAACTCACATATATAAACTCATATTTTTTTCCATCCTCTGCAGGCTCATTGGTGGGCCATCCTGCTGGCTATCCTGACTCTGTCTGGAGTGATGGGCTGCACCGTCTGCCTCTGCAGCCTTAGACTGGACACCACTGACATGGAGTGATCTCTGACTTTTGGTCCCTGTCAACTCAGGGAATAAAATAATTGCCATGACAGCACACACACATTCATTAGGATTCATTTACCTGGGAGTGTCAAGTGTTAAGGTCACATTTTTTCCATCCACAGTGTGTGATCTGTAGGTGACCTGTGAAGACACTCACCACTGCTCAATGCCTCTCAGGCATGCAGTGAGAGGTGTAGTTTTGACTAATTGATATCTTTGTACGCCATTATCCATTTGCCATTTTCTTTTCCTTGTGTCACATGTCTGTTCACATTTCAACAAGCAGCGAGAGTCTCCTGTAATGCATGTGAAAACACTGCTGTTGCTGCCAACTGTGGGCCAGTCAACCCCTCTTTGAGGCCACATAGCATCATACAACTACAGTGAATGAAAGCCACCCGTCCCTGCAAAGACTGATCGGACTCTCGTTGTTTTGCCCTGTTGTTTTTGAACTTTTGGCTAACTTTAGCCTTGTTGACCATCCAGCTTTCCCTCACAGTGAAACGTTATCCACTTTAATATTGTCATAGTGAGAATGAGTGAGATAAACAAGTGGAAAGGTCCTTTGGCCTAAAGCTTACAAAGCTAATAAGTTAATAACGTGACCATAAACATGTTTGTCATCTCAAAGAGTAGTAATTTACTATTTATGATTTGCAGTGGTGATTTGTTTAGTGAGGGAGGTCTAAAGTTTGTATTTGACAGTTATAGATACAAATTACTAAAGGTCAAAATTTTGCATGAAAAAAGCACGTTTGTTTTTTGTCACATTTCAGATGTCCATGAGATGATAGCAGTTTTATCAAAGAGTGATGGTTTCATTGTTGCAGGCCAAATAGGTTATATCATCCAATATTTTACAAAAACAATAAAGATTAGAGAAAGTAAACAAAATGAACGATGGCTTCACATCTTCAAGGACATGATGAAATCACAGAGCTTATTTTGTGTAATTTAACAATTCCCAGAACTTTATTATCAAAAACAAATGTGAGAGTTTAAATTGTTAAAATTGTTTTGATCACACAGTTTTTGTACTGATAATACACAATAAAAAGAATAAAACAACCTTGAGCTGGTAAGTATGAGCGATAGCAATGAACAATTCCATAGACTTAAGCGCTACTTTTGATCCAGTCGGCCACAACATCCTTATTAACAGTCTGCAGAAGTTTGTTGGCCCCTCTGGCTCAGTTTTAGATTGTTTTATGACTTATCTGTCCGGGAGAGAGTATTTTGTCTCCCTTGGTGACCACTCCTCGGCTAAAACTAGCATAACATGTGGGGTTCCTCATGGTTCTATTCTTGGACCTGTGTAGTTTAGTCTTTATATGCTGCCACTGGGAAATATCATCAGAAAACACGGGATTCGTTTTCATAGCTATGCCGAAGATACACAACTCTACATTTCCCAATGACATCTGCCATCTTGATAGTGCATTGATCACATCATCTTTTGCATGACACATAAGTTTTGCAATTGAACAAAGACAGAGGTTTTAATTATTGGAGCAAAAGCCCAGAGAGAGATACTGTGCAATAATTTAAAATCCTTGGCACAATATGCCAAGCCCCAAGCAAAGAATTCTGGCGTGCTTCTAGACCTTGATTTGACTTTTGAATCTCACCTCAGGTATCTCACTAAAATAGCCTTTTATCACCTTAGAAATATTGTTAAAGTGCAGCCGTTTATCTCACAGGCAGATACTGAGAGACGCATGCTTTCATCATCAGTAGGCTTGATTACTGCCATGCTCTCCTTTCTAGTGCCAAATGCACTAGCGCCTGAATACTTGTCGAACATGCTCTCAACATACTGTATGCTTGCCCTAGATCACTCAGGTCCTCTGACACTGGCCTTTTAGTTGTTGCCTGGGTGAGGACAATTATTACAGGGAGGCAACATTTAGTGTCTATGGTCCTTGTCTCTGGAATAGCCTGCCAGAGAAGCTGAGGGTGTCAATCTGTAATACATTTAAAAGGAACATTAACACTTACCTTTTCAGTTTAGCATTCTCTTTATCTTTAAATATTCTTAATCTTTAATTTATTTCCATTATATTACTGTATTTCCCTTGTATTGATGTATTGTAGTTCCATGATTGAGTAAGTTTATTATCATTTTTCACTGTCACAACCGTAAAATAAAAGTCAGATTTAGGGTGACCTTCCAGATGGCACTTTTGGTTTATTAAAGAATGTATACAGTACAGTGAATATTCACAAATATGTACAAAAGATTATAGAAATGCACATTTTACAGATTAAATTAATCCATAGATTAAAAAAAATATAACAGTGTTCCATACTATCATCTATGGTATTTACAAAACTGTACAAGTAACTTGGTTTAGCAATCTCTTCCCCTGTTTTCAGTGCAAAAGTAAAACATTTCCACTTTTTTAAAGTAGGTGGAAATGAAGTCACAATGATTACAGTACCGATCTCTAAAGATGCCTTTATATTATCTCACATTGACTACTGTAACTCACATTTCTCCTCACTTAGTATGTCTGCTCTGGATTGTCTTCAGTCAATCCAGAATGCTTCTGCAAGGCTACTTACTCGGTCAAATAGACAATCTCACATTACCCTGGTAATTAAGTCCTATCACAGGCTTCCTCTTGCATAAATGAATGAATGAATGAATAAATGTGTGGCAGATAAAGACATACTGTAACTGTTTAGACAGTCGTTTGGTTGACCGGTATGCACCTGGTCTACACTTTCAACATTGTTCTGTAATACTGATTGTGTTCTCACTCTGTATTGTGTGTCTTGTGTAATGCTACTTTAAAGCACTTTCTGACTTATGTCTACGAAAAGCTCTTTATAAATAAATTGTACTTACTTACTTAAAGAGCCATAGTTTAGATATCGCTCACAGAACTGGTACGAGAATATAATTATGAATAAAAAAGCATTAGTCAAGATTTAAAAGGTCAGGTGCACAGAAGAAACTGCAGTGAAGAGAGACTCATGATCGACAGTACAACAAAAGGACACCATTGATATTAACTGTGCTATCTACCTCATACTGAGCATTACGTACCTCATAAAACTTAAATAGAACTATGGTAGACAAATTGCCAGGTGCTTCTTTGAGGTAACATAATCAAAGTAACACCTTGTAGAGAGGTAGCAGTAAAACAGAGTGTTTAAAACCACTTTTGAATGTTCAGATGTTTCAGTAAAACTTCATAAAATAACAATAATAAAGCACACTGAGTTGAAAAACTAAGCTAAGTTAAAACAAGTTCAATTTGCAACAGCTTAATTCTGGCGACTGTAAGGCACACTGTTACAGGTCCAGCAGTCACGAATAGTGCTTTGAGCCACAGTGGTGAATGCTCTGTTAGTTAGATAATACATAAAGGTCAATCAACTGTACCCTATTGCATAAAACACCTTAAGAAATTCATCTAAACGGTTATTTTCCATAGTGTCTGCCGACTTCCATGGACACAGAGAGGACATTATTCTCCACAGCTGTAGTGATAATCATGATATTTGACTTGAAGTATTTTACACAATAGAACTATCACAGTCAATCCACCTCGTATGGTTCTCTTTAGATACAAAACATGCACCAAAGACGACGGCATTTACTTTTTCCAATGAAGTTACAGTCAAAAGGTCCAATATGTAATATATTTACTGTAATAAATCCAAATATGACCCCAATGCGTCATCAGATATTAAGGAAACATGCTAAGTTGAAATACTGACAACAATGCTAATGCCAGTATTTTCTCCTTTTGAAATTTCCATTCCGTGACAGAATTTCTGTTTGTGTTTTGGCCTGTGTGTTGTTATCAACTGCCCAGTTTGACAGCCAGGCCAGGTTGCCAGATATACCTATAAAAACATAAACCCAACGCACTACAGCTGTAACGTTAGTACAGCCATGAAAGCAGCAAACAAATGAACAGGATCAAAGGAGATAGATTCTACCCGACCTAAAAGAAAAACAGCTTGTTTCTAACAGTTGCGTGACCAGAGACGTAACAAACCCCAGGTAAATACTGGAGATGTATTTAAAAGATGGAGACAGCTTAGAGCCCAAAAGGATGCAGAGTTGGCTAATTTCCTCCTGAACAGGTAAGCATTAGCTTCAGGCTAATTTATCAAGATTTGTGTACTCCCATTGAATTATATAGCTAGAGTACCCGAGTTGGTTACTCACAAAAGCAATTGAGACACAGCCAGTAAAGTGATCCCGACTGGTCCTGGCTAACGCCGCCATGCTAACACTGCTAACTGCTAACGTTACCGGAGGACCAGCCAACTGCTGTTTTCACCGTGTAGCCTGTTCAGCGGCTGTAGCCGACAACGGTGAGTTATTTTAAAGGTGCACTATGAGTTCCTGCGTGGTTTCAGCGCAATTTAATTTTTGTCTCAAATCGTAGGAATCTCTCCTTGATCCGCTAGCTGCCTGCCTCCTGAATACACTGTGAAAAAGCCCGGTCTCAGGAGACAACACAGGGGTCGTAAACGTCAAACAAACACTAGAGGCACAGGCTGTGCACCTAAATACAACAAACCACTCCAGCCAATCACCGACAAGCTGGTTGGGGGAGGGGGTGGGGGTTAGTGACAGTTAGTCATGACAGTTACGGAAACATGGGGGGAGGGGCGAGCTTGCTCTGTTTTGTTTGAAATTTACTTGGAACGTCAACAGAAGTGACCATGCAGGAACTCATAGTGCACCTTTAAGCCAAGAGAGGGGGGCTGTAAATCGGGAAGAAAGGACCGTGAGTTTGCACTGTGAGTTTAGTGATTGTTGCCGTAATTCTAAGACAATAAAGTGTGTTCAGTCGGGTGGAGAGGACGGCAAGGTAATGTTATTTTTAGCGGTTATCACCATAATTCTAAGCCAAGGAAGTGCGTCTGGCCGTTGAGTGGAGAGGACAGCGAGGTTGTTGTGATTTTAGCGGTTCCTACTGTAATTCTAAGCCGAAAAAGTGTGTCTGTCAGTTGAGTACAGAGCTCCGCGTGAGCACAGGCTAACAGCTGTGCTGTTAAGTAATGTCTGGCTATGTGAGACAAGAGTCTAACAACATTGTTGTGGATGCTGCGGTTTCAGCCTGGCAACCAACGTGAACTTCCAGTCTGGGGAGGACAGGGCGGGGGAGACGACTCTCTCCTGCAGTAACTATTTAACACACTAGCTGTCAGTATTACATATTGCACCTTTAAGCGTCATTAGAACAGCTCTTAACAAAAATATTTTACAGTATTCAAACACATATTGTTTTAAATAACAAACGTACTTTTTTGGATATATACAAGGAGGTGAGAGTTTTGTATCATTTCAAGAAATAAAATAAGTTACAGGTGTACAAATTATTTACTTTAAGTGCTGAAATGGACTAAAGGGTGTTCAACAGTGGTGTCTTTTCTTCGAGGTCAGTGGTTCTCCAGAGTTACTCTATGGACAAAAAAAAAGTTTTTATTTAAAGCATTAACAGTAATGTTAATAGTAATTGGGGAAACTGCAGAAGGTATCTTACCTTTTTGGAGTTCGTGTCAGGTTCGTCCTCCACGTATCCTTACATTTAACAAATGTGACCTCTTGTGTCAATTTCTGAGCTTCAGGGTCTTTTACACAGAACACCATCCTGAAAAACACAACCAGTCTGTATGGTCAGTCTTTATCCACCAAAATAGCTTTATTAATAACAAGATAAGGGTTACAGGTTGGAATTTTGTACTACTTCTACTACTAGAAATAATGAAAAAAGTCTGGTTTTTGTCACATTTCCAGTGTTTTTTTAGGGCTATTAGTATAAGTCTTTTTCCCAATATACCACAGCTTACTTTTGTTGGGTCTCGCCAGCTCGGATGCGGATCTTGTGAACCTTCATGTCGCCGCTGTCTGAGTCACCGGACCACCAAGAGGAAACCATCTTCAACATGTTGGAGGCTGACCAACCGTTTGTCTCCTCCCATTTAAACTTCAACATCAACAAATCTCCGATATCTTTCTCTGTCACGAGCAGGAATGAATGTGTCTTATTCGTTGCTATTTTCTCCTTTCTGCCAGATAAAAATAGAGAGAAAAGTTACTAGTAGCCAGTAGGAATATTTTATTAACCTAGGCCTCATAAACTCTGCACCATAAACCATGATAGCCTACATAAACCTACATAGCAGGAGCACATGTTGCCAAGTCTGCGGTTATGTCCCTGTTTATGGTTTCTACTTCATGCTGTTTCCTTAGACTACTGTGCTACTGTTACAAAACAACTCATAACTTGCAAGATGCAAGTCACAGTGCTGTCGTTCTCTTTTATGAAGGTTTTTATATCACCCACTCACAGTTTAAGCTCCAGGTTTTCAGTCTCTCCTTTTGTTCCGTACAGTGAGACAGTGAGTGACGGCTCCATCTCTGAACGATTCACCTTACTGGAGAAGTGGATCTTCAGTTGATAGTGGTAAACTGCAGAGCAAGAAAGCATTTGGAACATTTTAAACATGCATGTGAAAGTGGAGCTGCTGATTTAGTTTTAGCCACCAGAAACTGAAACACTTTGAGCTCAGAACTTAGAATTTGCCACTGGACCTTGTTTTTGCAACATTATTAGTTCATCTGACTCTGGGTAAATAGCAAAATTGCGCAACTTCCCACAAACTGAACCATCCACATTGAACATTCAACAATGAAAACAAACACAGTATTTGATAAAGTCCACTGACCTCTGAAAGGCATGGAGGCTCGTGTTTTGGTGTACATCTGAACGTTGCGCGCCTTGCGGACCTTGCTGATGTCGTATCCCACTGCATTGCAGCGGCTTTTGCGGCAACTGAGACACATGCCGCGGTCAAACATGTCGTTGCTTCCGCATCTGTAGGCCTTGGCTGCTTCCTGCTCGTTCAGCAGAGAGTCGATGAACAGGTGGACAGAGCGCTCGTGTTCGCACTTCACTGCATCAGTAATAGCTGAGGAGGAACCAGGGAACCACATTTAATTACATTTATGTGAATTTGTTACTTTTTCATTGCTTTACTGGCCTCACTTTAGATCGATTTGCTTCACCCATTAACCTACTCAGCCATGTTTGGAGCCATCTGTTTAATTTCAGCCCATTGTAAATGGGGTCATGTGACAGTAACAATGTTCACTGCTAAGACTCCAGTGTTAGTGGAGCTGCTGGACTATGTACTCTGTGTGTGTACTAATGTGCATTGTAACCTGTAACAGCTTTCTGCTGTTATTACAATAACAGTTTAGTTACGGGAAATCATGTGTAAAGTTGTCTTAAGTATTTCGGAAATCTTTTAGGGAGAAATAGGCGTCAGGAAGTGCTAATTTAAAATGCCCATATTATGCTCATTTTCAGGTTCATAATTGTATTTTAAGGTTGTACCAGAATAGGTTTACATGGTTTAATTTTCAAAAAACACCATATTTTTGTTGTACTGCACAGCTCTCTCTCACTGCTGCAGATCCTCTTTTCACCTGGTCTCTGTTTTAGCTACAGAGTGAGACCTCTTTTCTTCTTCTTCTTCTTCTGTACTATCTTTGATTGCACTGGCACATGTGCAGTAGCTCAGATGTAGATCATGTCAGCTAGCTAGCTCTATAGACAGTAAAAAGAAAGGCCGTTTCTCCAACTTCAGTCAGTTACAAGGCAGGATTAGCTGTGAGACTTCTAAATGAGGGCGCACATATAAGTAGTTATTTTGTAGATTATGGTGAACTTGTGTGTGTTGTAGCAGTGCTTTGCTATTGAGAATGAGGTAGCATGCTAGTGTTAGTATTAGCGTTAGCATGCTAACGCTAATGCTACGAGCTAACAGTTGTGGTTAGCCAGCTCATTTTGGCTTGTGGCATCACAAGCCGTGCCGATTTTGAACAGCTCACTCAGAGACTGAAGGCAGGACACATTCAGAAACCGTATCTCACTCAAAACAGCATGGATGGATTTTTTACAAAGTTTGTATGCGTGTGGAAGCAACAGAGACACAGAAGAACACCCCAAATCCCAGAAAAAGTGTTTTTTTCATAATATGGGCACTTTAAACATCAAAATGTTCATTATTCTGAATATTTAAAAATGACTATTTTGTGTTGTGATTAAAAGTGTTTAAGTTTACACTTTTACATTTTACAGTAACATTATAAGTCGCTCACCAAATAACCCAAAGTTAGCGATCTTCTCCAGGGCCCCCCTGAGGTTGCAGCCCGGCTGGAAGCTGCCGCCGTTTGGGTAAATGTCTACGTGGCCGACAGGCTGCTGGATCCCGATGCTGAGACCCAGGGAGCCCCGTGTGAAGGTGTGGAGGACGTCCACAAAGTGAGCGTCATCCGGAGACAGACGCCTGTGTGCATGCTCTCCCTCAAAGTCAGGACCAGCTGGGTCCAGACCTGCAGACAGAGACAGGTGACAGTTAATTAACCAATCAACTCACAATTAACTGATCTTTTACCAAATGAAACTGCAAGACGCACTGTCAAATATAATAGGTTTTTTTTTTTACCAGTTATTCTTCCGACTTTATTAGTTGCGTGGCTTCCAGCAAATCCTGCCACATGAGCCCCGAGGCTGTAGCCAATCAGGTGGATGTTCTCTAGAGGCATGTTGGTGGTTTCCTTTAATGAAAATATGACTTTGGAAATCAGTGAAAAAAAATACTCTCCTTCACTGATAAACTAAACATTACAAGATTTAAAAAATCATGACTGGTTTTCAATGCAGAAGATCGTTTTTTTCTTTTTTTTTTAAAGTGACACATCCTGTTACAAAGTGACTAGTATTATTTTACAGTAAGGTATATTAAGACAGGGTTTATAAGATGTCACTAAAGAAGTTACTAATGGTTATAAATTATACGTAGAGGTGTTTTGGTTTGTTCTAAAGAGAGAGAACAATGTCCTTGTGTCACAGATGATTCAAAAAGCAACTATAAACTTTTACTAAGTTTGCCTTTTAATAAAGAGGTAGTGAAAAACTGTCTACTCCTTGAAATGGATAGTGACAATTGGAACAGTTTGGGTGAAAGCTATGAATTTTTGATCCCACTGACCTCGATCCAATCGATGAAGCGAGCGATCTCGCGTCCCACTGTTTTGGTGTTCTGAGCTGCAACTACATAGTGGTTCTGTGCCGAGGTAAGCCAGTCCACCACGATGACGTTGGCCGTCTGCTCTCTGTCGTACAGCGCTGATACCAGTGTCGCCACCCAGCTTCCATACATCCCACTCAACTGTTGAAATGACAGTCGAAACATTAAACTTACAATGCAACAAGGTCATTAGTACTAATACAACTGGTAATAATTAAAGGAAGTTTAGGAAGAATTGGCTTAATGGCCTAACATTTAAAATTGGAGCCCAATGCAGTCCAGTTTATCACTACAGCATGTTTGGTATTACCTACAACATGTTGTTGCTTGTCAGTATAGTTAGTGAATTTGGCAATGGCCCTGGAATTTGGTGGCCTGAGGGTTTTTTTTAAAGACGAGGGCACGTCACAACAAGCTGAAGCATCTCTGCTCACCGTCCATCCGTGGATTACCAGGAAGGTTTTGGAGGTGCTGTTAAAGGTGCAGGCTGCCAGGGAGTCAGGTTTGCCTGGAACAATGTAGCACAGGTCATCATCGGGATGGGATGGTTTTCTGAGGGAGAATTTGGCGACACTTTGATTGCTGTCATCCTTGTGGTCAAACAAGTCTTTCAGAGGGTCGAGGAAGTTACCTGAAGGAGAAGAAGGTTGAGAAATTAGCTGAACAAATACGTTGGAAGAGAAGAGATGCCTCTGTCAAGCTAGTGTTTTTGTCGGCTTTTGTAAATCTGATCTAATGTTCTGGCTGGGAGTGCCGAGATGCCTGACTAGCTAACTGAATAACTGGCTCCAATAAGCCCCGCCCCTTAGGACCCCTCAGTAAATGAGCTTCCACCTTAGACAAGATCAGTTGTCAGGGGTTACATGAGTTCGCTTGGTCACACTGAGCTCCATAGAAACCACAGAGAGCTTTGTTCTTGCCACCTCACCGACTATAATCTGCTTAAACTTCCAGGGGTCCAGTCAGCTGACACAACTCAACTGGGGGGGTGGGGGGCTGGTTTTCAGAGTGGGGGGTGGGGAGGTGGATGCAGTAACTACACAACATTACAAGGGCCTGAAGGACTTTAAGAGGCCATATTGTGAACATAAAATGATCATAACTGCACTTTGATAACTTAATTCATGTTGAGATCATTTAGCAGCCTGGATTTTTTCACCACTTTGTTCCTCTCGTGCTCTCTGACAGTGACAATCATTTACATCCTGTCTCTCATAGCCAATACTAGTAAGTAGAAGTTGAGCATTCGCCAAAAAGAACAAACACAAGTTTAGTCATAGACACGTGATACTTAGTATCTCGTATAGAGCGTTAATGTTTTTAGTCCAAACACACCCACCCGGTTTACACAAGTAGCCTACTGGGCGTAAATTATACACAAATATCCTTTACACGAGATTTTTTTTCACCGCGACTGTCTGCACCGGTATACTCGCTCAACTCCTTCACTTTTGTACAGACGTGTCCTCAGTGTGAGAGTAAATGTGGATGAAGTTTAAACTGGCAACTCACCAAAAATAGAATCGGAGAGCTCTTCTTCCAGAGACGTCACATACTGCACAGCTGCATTCAACACCAGAAAGTACAGAAACCGAAGTCGCCACGCTTTCATTTCTTTTGCAGCTGTTTCTTTGTAGAGAAAATGTCTTTAACAATGAACTAAATCAATCGGATCACGCAGTGGAAGAGTGTGTGAATGTATGTAGTCCTTCTCAGAATAATTCAGTGCATCCAGTTGCGCTCAGAGCGCTGATATCTGAACCTCTTGAACTGTCCGCGTCTTAAATAGCACCTCTGACAAGCCATTGGCTGCTGAGCCCCGGGCGGGGAATGGAAAAATATGTGTAAAGTAAATCATTAGAGTGCTTTATGAGAAGAGTTAAAGATATTGTTTCACAATATAGCTTCTCATTAAAACCAGTAGTAGCATAGGTTATGTATTATTAATCTTTCTAACTGTATTAAATGTAGCCTATGTTTTCACCATACTGTATAACCGGCCTGGCCTAACATTAGGAATGAATGACACTACAACTGATGTTGGGCTGATAGCTTAATTACTTTTTGTTTACTTTTTACAGTTTGCTTAAAGGATTAGTTAATTTATGTATTGATTGAATGACTACTCCATTAGCTGGAGAGGGTAATACAAAAAAAAATTAAATTTCATTTAATAAAGAGATACAAGAAATAATACTTTAAAAACAAAGTAAAAGAATAGTTTTGAAACGCACAACAAATGAAAGAGATATTTTAAAGGGGAAAATGTAGCCTAGTAAAAGTTCCCAGGTAAAAAAAAGATGAGTTTCAAGTTTGATTTCATTTTATCTTATCATCATAACCACGGATTAACTCTGAGACTCAGGTTTAATCTGTTGTCACTTCCTTTAGTCAGTTTGTGTGTAACAGGCTGGAGAAGCACACGTGTTTCAGGAGAGCAGCTGCTTTTGTGCACAGCAGCAAACAAAATAAGACTATACATCGTTGATGCCCTACATGTCTGACATTCCAGGACACATGCATCTTGACTGGACATTGTTGTCATGGCATCAGAGAGCAGATATGCGCATACAGAGGAGACACAAACCTGCATCAAGCAGTATTATTTTAAGTGTGCTGCTAGCTTGCTATAATCAGGTTCTAACTCTACTATTTCTATTGTTTAAAAAAAAAAATGTGGTCATTAATTATGCATTATAGGTTATTAAAAGAGTACGATTTAGCATTGCACTCCTTTAACTTTGTCAGACTTTGTCAGAAAAATTATCAAAATTGTTGCAGCAATTCCAGAGATATCATATTTTTTTCATTCAACCTGTTCTTCTTCCTTGTCCAAACATGGCACCTACAAAACCCACAATGCAACCCGACCACCGACTATTTGGTGTGTTACGCTAGTAGGGGCTAATGTAGCCTTGAGTCGCTAGCCTCAGCAGAGATGAGGAGCCATCTACAGAGGGTTTGTAAGCTCACATTTATTTCTTACTCCACACCGCAGTTTTTTTCCCTACATTTTCAAACCTGTCTTCAGCCCCAAGTGATGCTGACACAAGTGACATCACTTGAGTCGATTTATCAGATTTCATGCAGCTACTTCTGGAGTCACAAAGAGCTTTATAAAATGTTTTCCGCAGTAGTAGCTTTTACTTTCAATAATTTTGTATTACTTTGTCAAGTTTAAAAAAAATATATTTCTGAACTTTGGGTAAATATTTCATCTTGGAACCAAGTTTTTAGGGGTTTAGGCCATAAATGAATGCATATTGGCATGTCAACTATTTTATGTTTAATATCCTAAATATCTGATGTTAGTAAGTGATATTACTTACAACATATTCATTATGTATTGTGTTGTCATGAATGTAAAAGGTACCTACTTAAATTGGGGGCCAGGACTCCTGGTATAGTGACACCTTGGCAAACTCGACCAACATACCTGGTATCCAGCATCAGCAACATTTGGACGGTGTGTTACAATTTACAATCATTAAAGCTTTTGGCCGAATTGCAATGAAACCGGCAATCACAGACTACTATTAAGTTTCCATTACTTCAAAACTCTGACTTTTGACCTATTGCATAAAGCATTTCACTCACTAACTGGGTACAAATGTTGTTACATGCCAGCTGGTGTGATGTGCTAACGTTCGGGCAAGAGTGGTTGGCTTCACAGCATCTGATTTGTTGCCCAAAACAGCAGCTCGCCAA
Organism: Sander vitreus; assembly: GCF_031162955.1. Classification (NCBI taxonomy): domain Eukaryota; kingdom Metazoa; phylum Chordata; class Actinopteri; order Perciformes; family Percidae; genus Sander; species Sander vitreus. The sequence goes on from NC_135863.1 coordinate 18,282,639, forward strand.
GATAAACTGGGCAGGAGGCCGATGAAGCGATGGTTGAAAAGTTACAAGCATGTTGCTGTGAAGGTCAATTGAACAATAAAGTTCACAGGCATTGTAACTTTTGTTATAACAACTGACATTGTAACCAAATATCAGTTAACAGTGTGACCATTCCAGAGTGACACCAGCGTAATAAAAGGGACAACTTAATTTTAGAAAACTCTGAACACAATTGGAATCTACTATTACTCCAAAATGAATTGTCTTTTAATTGTTTGCACAAAATTCCTTTAGATGTACATACAGTCAAGTTCATTAATGGACCAGCCATAAAAGACAACTAGATCCAGGTCATTAACTCCTACTCATAAAGGTTTGTGGCTCAGGAAGTAGACGTTTGAGGTAGATAGGGATAGGTTTGTCCGGTGCGATCCCTGGCTCCTTCTGTCCAGTGTGAGTGTCAGAATGTGACTTTAGGCAGTTTTTTATTTTGATCCCAACTTTGCATGGTTTGGTTAATTGCTCAGTTTGAGTTTTAGCAGTGTGTGTATTTTGTAACAGTTATAACAGTTATTATTTGCATGGTTTTGTGGATTTTCTGTGTTTTCTTAATTGTTTGTTGGACTGGGAATCAAGGTTATGAGAAGAAGCTGTGATTGTCAATTCGCAGCTCAGGATTGGCCACAGGATAGTATGATGTGCTTGTTAAAGGTGGATGTGAAGCAGGTGCAGAGGAGAAGGAGGACAAAGAAAAAGAAGCACAGGTGAGACCAGCTGGAGGAGAGGTTTTGATTTTAGTACTTGTAATGCTGTGCAGAAGTAACCTGTTTTTATTTTAAATAAATCATTGAAGAATCATCCTGTGGAACGTAAGTTTTTAACAGTGGAAACACTTTTTTGCTGGTAAAACAGGACTTCACACAACCATTGCCACATTGCAAGACCTTCCTCCACAGCGCGGCGAAGGAGGGTGTGGCTAGTCCACACAGCGTTCCAGGATGGGAGAGAAACATGCTCTGGTTTATTGGCATTTCTTTAAACCAATCACAGTCGTCTTGGACGGCACTAAGCACTGGATGGAGCAACAGTGCCTCTGCAAAATAGCCTCGGGAAGGAACTTGTTTTGGTGGAACGTGTACATTCAAAGGTTGTTTTAGTTGTGCAACAGAAAACTCAGATTGGACAGATAGCTTTCTTGATTTAATCTGCAGAGATCTGAGGAGCAGTTAACCATAGTCATCATAAGGTTTAGAATGCCAACACAAACATAGCAGAAGGTGACGGACGTCCGGCCGAAATGAGGGACATCCGGCAGAATTTCTGGCAGCACGTGAAAAATCCCAAAATTGAAACATGGTCGATATAGACTACCTTTAGCGAGACACTGAGCCCTGAGTTGCTTTACAGCGGCCCATTACAGTGGCCCACTGCTCCAAATGCTTAGGATGAGTTAAAATGTGGTTCAAATTTTACATTGTGCTGTGTACAATTGCATGTGGCAATAAAGTTTACATCAATTGTATTGATGAACGAGGTAGTGATATCTGAAAGCACTGTACAAAACAACCTGTCTCCTATGTAATTAGAGGATTATTCACAATACATTAAGAGTGTTTAAAGAAACACTTTTAAAATAAATCTATTAAATCTAGCATCAAGAAAATATCCAAGGCTCTCGTTCTAGTTTGTTATGAAATCTATTTTAGACATGGTCCGGACTGACCATTTAGCTATTGTTAGCTAATTAGCGAAACTGAGATGATGATCAACATTATATATTATTATATATTATATTACATTATATATGCTAAGCATAAGCATGTTAGCATTGCCATTGTTAGTGTTTTAGCATTCTGACATTAGCATTTAGCTCAAAGCTTCACTGTGCCTTTAAGTACATGCAGCCTCACAAAGCTGCTAGCGTGGCTGTAGATTCTTGTGACATGAAGAAGATAGATATTTCCAATGTAGCACTACAAACAGCCCTGTTGTAGAAATAAAGATTGTAGGCCTATACAGTAAAGATGGTTACATATTGTTCCATCCATCCATCTTCGTCCACTTATCCGGGGTCGGGTCGCGGGGGTAGCAGCTCCAGCAGGGGACCCCAAACTTCCCTTTCCCGAGCCACATTAACCAGCTCCAACTGGGGGATCCCGAGGCGTTCCCAGGCCAGGTTGGAGATATAATCCCTCCATCTAGTCCTGGGTCTTCCCCGGGGCCTCCTCCCAGCTGGACGTGCCTGGAACACCTCCCTAGGGAGGCGCCCAGGGGGCATCCTTACCAGATGCCCGAACCACCTCAACTGGCTCCTTTCGACGCAAAGGAGCAGCGGCTCTACTCCGAGCTCCTCACGGATAACTGAGCATCTCACCCTATCTCTAAGGGAGACGCCAGCTACCCTCCTGAGGAAACCCATTTTGGCCGCTTGTACCCTGGATCTTGTTCTTTCGGTCATGACCCAGCCTTCATGACCATAGGTGAGGGTAGGAACAAAAACTGACCGGTAGATTGAGAGCTTTGCCTTCTGGCTCAGCTCTCTTTTCGTCACAACGGTGCGATAAATTGAATGTAATACCGCACCCGCTATGCTGATTCTCCGACCAATCTCCCGCTCCATTGTCCCCTCACTCGCGAACAAGACCCCAAGGTACTTGAACTCCTTCACTTGGGGTAAGGACTCATTCCCTACCTGGAGAAGGCACTCCATCGGTTTCCTACTGAGAACCATGGCCTCCGATTTAAAGGTGCTAATCCTCATCCCGGCCGCTTCACACTCAGCTGCGAACCGATCCAGTGAGTGCTGAAGGTCACAGGCCGATGATGCCATCAGGACCACATCATCTGCAAAAAGCAGCGACGAGATCTCCAGCCCACCGAACTGCAACCCCTCTCCACCCCGACTACGCCTCGATATCCTGTCCATAAATACTACAAACAGGATTGGTGACAAAGCGCAGCCCTGGCGGAGGCCAACTCTCACCTGAAACGAGTCCGACTTACTGCCGAGAACCCGGACACAGCTCTCGCTTTGGTCGTACAGAGATTGGATGGCCCTGAGAAGGGACCCCCTCACCCCGTACTCCCGCAGCACCTCCCACAGTATCTCCCGGGGCACCCGGTCATATGCCTTCTCCAGATCCACAAAACACATGTAGACCGGTTGGGCATACTCCCAGGCTCCCTCCAGGATCCTTGCGAGAGTAAAGATCTGGTCCGTTGTTCCACGACCAGGACGGAATCCACATTGTTTCTCTTCAACCTGAGGTTCGACTATCGACCGAACCCTCCTTTCCAGCACCTTGGAGTAGACTTTACCGGGGAGGCTGAGAAGTGTGATACCCCTGTAATTGGCACACACCCTCTGGTCCCCCTTTTTAAAAAGGGGAACCACCACCCCGGTCTGCCACTCCTTAGGCACCGTCCCAGACTTCCATGCAATGTTGAAGAGGCGTGTCAACCAAGACAACCCCTCCACACCCAGAGCCTTAAGCATTTCTGGACGGATCTCATCAATTCCTGGGGCTTTGCCACTGTGGAGTTGTTTAACTACCTCAGCAACTTCCACCAGGGAAATTGACGACAATCCCCCATCATCCTCCAGCTCTGCCTCTGCCATAGAGGGCGTATTAGTCGGATTTAGGAGTTCCTCAAAGTGCTCTTTCCACCGCCCTATTACCTCCTCAGTTGAGGTTAACAGCGTCCCATCCTTACTGTACACAGCTTGGATGGTTCCCTGCTTCCCCCTCCTGAGGTGGCGAACGGTTTTCCAGAAGCACCTTGGTGCCAACCGAAAGTCCTTCTCCATGTCTTCTCCGAACTTCTCCCACACCCGCTGCTTTGCCTCTTTCACGGTAGAGGCTGCAGCCCTTCGGGCCCTTCGGTACATTGCAACTGCCTCCGGAGTCCTCTGGGATAACATATCCCGGAAAGACTCCTTCTTCAGTCGGACGGCTTCCCTGACCACCGGTGTCCACCACGGTGTTCGTGGGTTACCGCCCCTTGAGGCACCTAAGACCCTAAGACCACAGCTCCTCATCGCAGCTTCAGCAATGGAAACTTTGAACATTGTCCACTTGGGTTCAATGCCCCCAGCCTCCACAGGGATGCACGAAAAGCTCCGCCAGAGGTGTGAGTTGAAAGTCTGTCGGACAGGGGCCTCCTCCAGACGTTCCCAATTTACCCGCACTACCCGTTTGGGCTTACCAGGTCTATCCAGAGTCTTCCCCCACCCCCTGACCCAACTCACCACCAGATGGTGATCGGCTGACAGCTCCGCCCCTCTCTTCACCCGAGTGTCCAAAACATACGGCCTCAGATCAGATGAAACGATTATAAAATCGATCATTGAACTTTGGCCTAGGGTGCTCTGGTACCAAGTACACTTATGAGCATCCCTATGTTCGAACATGGTGTTTGTTATAGACAATCCATGACTAGCACAGAAGTCCAACAACAAACAACCACTCTGGTTTAGATCAGGGAGGCCGTTCCTCCCAATCACGCCTCTCCATGTGTCTCCATCATTGCCCACGTGCGCGTTGAAGTCCCCCCCCCCAGCAGAACTATGGAGTCCCCCGACTGGAGCCCCATGCAGGACTCCACTCAAGGTCTCCAAGAAGGCCGAATACTCCGAACTCTTGTTTGGTGCATATGCACAAACAACAGTCAGAGTTTTCCCCCCCCCCACAACCCGCAGGCGTAGGGAGGCGACCCTCTCGTCCACCGGGTTAAACTCCAACGTAGCGGTGCTCAGCCGGGGGCTTGTGAGTATCCCCACACCCGCCCGGCGCCTCACACCCTGTGCAACTCCGGAGAAGAAAAGAGTCCAACCCCTATCCAGGAGTATGGTTCCAGAACCGAGACTGTGCGTAGAGGTAAGCCCCACCAGATCTAACCGGTAGCGCTCCACCTCCCGCACAAGTTCCGGCTCCTTCCCCCCACAGAGAGGTGACATTCCACGTCCCCAGAGCCAGCGTCTGCTGACCAGGTCTGGTCCATCGAGGCCCCTGACCTTCACTGCCACCCATATGGCAGCGCACCCGACCCCAGCGGTTCCTCCCACAGGTGGTGGGCCCATGGGATGGAGAGATAGGTGCCACGTAGCTTTTTCGGGCTGTGCCTGACCGGGCTCCGTGGCAAACCCGGCCACCAGACGCTCGCTGACGAGCCCTCCATCTGGGCCTGGCTCCAGACGGGGGCCCCGGGTTTCCTCCGGGCAGGGTCACTCCATCTCTACTCATAGGGTTTTTGAACCATTCTTTGTCTGGCTTCTCACCTGAGACCACTTTGCCTTGGGAGACCCTACCAGGAGCACAAAGCTCCAGACAACACAGCCCTCAGGTTCATAGGGACACACAAACCTCTCCACCACGATAAGGTGATGGTCCCCGGAGAGGTTACATATTGTTGCCTTTTCAAAAATGCATCCTGTTTTAAATGCTGTGGAGCAAATCACAGGTGGACTAGTTCACGATATACTTTACTAAACATCCTTCTACTTTCATCCAGTCAAGCAGGTTTGCAGCCTCTGATTGGACTAAAAGGAGCTGCCAATCAGGCTCTAGGGGTCTGCATGCGAGGACAAGATTTCACACAATAAACATTCTTTTAACTAACCTGCAGCTATTTGCAAAAACTATGAGTCACAAGCCTTTGTTCATCTCAAAATAATCCATGAAAATTGCAAAATATTGGATGTTTAATTCAGTGTTGTTCTGCAACAAGTGGTGCAGTCCACACAGTGTAATACACACACACACACACACACACACACACACACACACACACACACACAGCTCTTTTATAACATGATGACATTTTCCTCGGACTAGAGTGACTGCATGTATTTTCACTAATCCTGTTGTCCTTGTGCAAGGGGAAAGACTGTCAGTCGTGGTGATAAGGAGGTAATGATAAATGGCAGAGCCAATCAGACGCCAGACCTCCACAACTGGGATTTGTTAGTGTCAGCCGAGAGGGAGAGTGGACAAGCAGTAACCCCTCCACAAAGTATGGAGACACATTTGTATTTCCAAGACTTATTTCCTCAGCTAATTTCTGGGAATGGCACATGATCACATATTGTACAAATACAAGAGAATTCCCTATGGTGTATCTTGTTGATCAAAAACAACTGGGTGTTGTTATTGAAATGTGACTATGTTCCAGTGTTGCACTAGTTGTCAGCAGCTGCAGGATAAAATTGAACGAACCCTTTTATTGCTTTTGTAATTGGTATAATAAGGTCAGATACTGAGCTTTTAGACTTTACTCGGAAACCACTCCTTCTCAGCCAAGACTCTCATATGTAGCGGTGGATTCCCACTGAATACTGGAAATGCCAGTGGATCTCTCACCATGCTGTTAACCAAAAGGAAACAACTGATGTTTTTTCCTTGCAAGAGTTTAACAATCTAAATACACAGAATGTACAGAATATAGGTACCAGAAATGTCATCGAGAGATCTTTCAGAGTTAAATGTGGATCATTTGATGATTAGAAGAAAACTGTGATTATGCATCATTATTTATTCTTTGTCCCAGTTTTGGAAAGGTGTTTGAGTCAGGTGAACATTTTGTCGTTGGAAGATTTAATCACTTGATGAGCTGACAAATCTAAACTTTAAAACAGCTATCAGCTGAGTAACAGATTGGCTTTTCAAGAAAAATCTAAAATAAAAGGGATAGTATAGAGTTAGTTACACATCATTTTCCCTCTGTCCAGATCCCAGCCGTTGCTCAATGCATTTCCTGCCTTTCAGAAGTCAAGTGGGAATCTCTTTCAGAGAAACCAATCCACAAACTCAAGGAATCTGGGATTTTGTTTTTCTTCCTCACACTGTGAGTTGATTCAGTGTTACCTAATATGTTTTGAATTTCTAGCAAAGCTGGCTTAGTGATAACAGCCAGCTATAGTCCTGTAGCCTACTATTAAAACATGATGGATATGGGCTCAAAGTGGCTTCACATGTTGGCTGATAATATATAATAATATATAATATAATAATATGGCTTTTATTTGCTAAGTATATTTACACATACGAGCAATGTATCCTCTGCATTTAACCCATCCTAACTTGCAGTGGGCAGCAGTGCTAACCACAGGGCCTGGTCGACAATGACCTTTGTGGTTGACGAGCACAACTACTCACACAAAATAGGCCATGAGGGAGAGGTAGTTCAGCTGTACAATATCAATAGCAACTTATTTAAAGACACGCTGTTGGTCTTTTTACCACCCTATATTGTTGGTATAGACTAGTACACAGTGTGCACAAAGGCTGCGTAGTGAAATCAGCAGAGCAGCAGCAGTGTCTAACTGCTGTTGTAGTTATAGGCAGTCCTACTAAACAGTGTCTGAACACGATGTGTTTAGGCACAAAATGCAGGTCACTCATGTTCGAACTCAGAGCCCAATACATAACTGTTGTAGTTATACGCTTTGGGTGCAGCTATGTGCGTCAAGTGCGAGTGAAACATGAGCCGTTATGCAGCCTGTGTAAACAGCTGTTTTGATTAAAATAAAAACGAATCTGTTCCAGCAGACGTGTGTGAGATGTGTAGACAAGCAGTCACATGTAAAAAACAAAAAAGTTGGACTTCGGACTTAGAGTTTGTCAGGCTCAGTTCAACATCAGCCCAAGCTGTAGTTTGTGCTTGGACTCAGGCTCCTGCAACTGTTAGCATGTTACTGTTCTATGGTAGCCTAATGTCAAAGTATGATCTGATCATTAGTTTTAGGATTATATTTGAGGGGTCAAATAATCTCAAAAGCTGCCACTAACAACAAATCATTACCAACGTCACTGAGATTCATCCCTTAAGGATGAGGGATCTGTGAACCAAATTAGATATGGTATAATCCAATTGGTGGAATATAATTCACACTGGAACCAACTGACATTTCCAGCCTTTAAACCATGACAGTGGTGTAGCTAAAAATTAATGGTAAGAAATGCATTAAACATGTTTCTCAGACCTTAAAGATACATTCTGTAGTGCATTGTGTTCTGGTGAGAAACATTGAGTGCAAATGTCTGTTCACAATAACAACTTCACACGTCGTACCTTTAACTTAAGCTGCTCAGTGTGTTTTTTTTTGTTTTTTGAGATACTGCATGTACAATTTCAGAACAAGACTCTTCACTTCAGTTTAAAACTATAATAAAACTCTCTTTACAGGAGCTGGAATCACGCCTGGTGCAAATACGTAAACTCTACTCCATACATATAAAACAGAATCATAATAAAACAAATGGGCCTACAGTGTGTATATATATATATATATATATATATATATATATATATATATAGATATAGCGCTTTTCTAGTCTTAACGACTACTCAAAGCGCTTTAACATAGTACAGGAACCATTCACCATTCACACACATTCACACACTGTGGCCGAGGCTGCCGTACAAGGTGCCACCTGCTCATCAGATAAACTTTCACACACATTCACACTCCAATGGCACAGCATCGGGAGCAATTCGGGGTTTAGTGTCTTGCCCACTTCGGACACTTCGGCATGGAACTGCAATGCCAACCTTCTGATTGGTAGGCGACCACTCTTACCACCTGAGCCACAGCCGCTCAGGTGGTAAGAGTGTGTATTTTACTGTTATTAATTCAAGGCATACGAGGCGACCATGCAGTTTGCATTGACACTGATTGAAGTAGAGTGGATTTTTGCATCAATAAACATACAATACTTTTTTGATTACCAAAACTGGCATCATATGGTGTATTATTTAGTATTAAGCACATTTAAAGCATGTATTGATGTGTTTCATTTTTTCATGTTTCCCTTTGGTAGATTTACCACTTTGTCAGCCTGAATCAAGGAGCTGTCAGGTGGATCCCTCAGAGGGATCAGCGTTCATCACTGATATTTAAATATATTTTTACCTGCTCTTAAAGTCAATAAGCTGCCACCAGGCAGATGTTTTTTGTTTTGTTTTTTATATTTGATTGACATTAGACACAGAGATATATGTGGAAGTTTATGGCCATGTTTATATATGTTCCAGGTAGAGTGACACCTTTATCAATGCAAGTCCACAATCGTTTGATGATTTAATGATTTAGCTATTCTCTAAAAGCAATTGAAGCAGTCAGGAATATAGGAATATGTGGTTTATCTCTTTATTGAACCTTCCAGGGCTCTTTATTTATACAGTGCACTGTTCATAAAAGTAAATGCACTGAAGCTGGTATGGAGACCAATTTGATTGATCTTTCCAGATCTGTGTGCATAAAATCACATAACGCTTCATTTAGTTAAAAAGTTTTTTAAAAAATACAGACGACAATGGAAGCCTTCCTAAATATATTACAGCTTAATATACACATATATAAATGTACATTCAATAAATACAATATGAAGTATTCTTGAGATGTATTATGGCTATCATGTAGGCCAGTCCATCACAAATTACCAAGGCCTGCATGATTATTTTTAGTAATTTTTGTTATGTTTGACCTTTCAAAATAAGGGCATGTTGGAGCTTAGTCAATGAGGTAAACTGTTACAGGTAAGCCACTTTGACCCATTCATGAACTGATAAAGGAGCAATGCATATCCCATATCCTTGGACCTCAATCTCAATTACCTTAACATCTAAATGGCTGCAGGGAACAGAGAGCCTTTTAAAGTGACCAGTGACACAATAACCAAAATGCAATCAAAGAACAAGCAAGGCTTCAAGAGATCAGATATTAACACATTACTCATATATATAATACTGATTAAAAAAGGTATTTACAAAGACCGCTGTGATTCTCCATACAGTAGACAGTTAATACTTCTTTGGTCATTGTTGATTGTTGGCAATTAGTGGTTTGGTAAAGACAAGCATTAGCGACAAAATAATCATTTTGTACATTTAAAAAAAAAAGAAGATGTGCCGAAATTATGCCTATCACTCAGAATCATTTATACATCAACAATAATCCAAGTTCACATAGGCAAAGAAAACACACCACTTCAGGGGTATAAAATACATCAACATCAGTACAAACAGTATATGTGGGCTACAAAAGCATAAACAAATGATTATAAAGATATGCAGCAAAAGCTGCTGAAAGTGTACATTTTCAAATGTGAAAACATCATCACAAAGAAAAACTGTAACATTTTTCAGCAGCAGATTATGCAGAGAGACAGGAGAGAGCTTGTGAGCAGATTAATTTCCAGCACTGTGAATGAGGTTGTGATGGTTGCACTGAAAGTTGAAGTGATGAAACACAACAGAAGGAAAATCAGAAAAACAAAAACAGCATTCAGTATACGTCCAGTTACTTGCAAAGGCTTTCCCAGTGTCGCTGTGTACTGTCCATCTTTGGCTATGTATGTAGAGATGGATGCTGTGTGCATGATGTGTATTCAAATGAAACTTCAAGCATCATTCAGCCCAAAAAGACTGCCCTGCATTTTCAGCTTGTGCATCCTGTCGAAAAGAAGACAACAGTGAACAGGAGAGCTTCTGCTTTGATAAAACAGGATTTCCAATTAATAATTGACAATAAATAACCAAGCTCCATAAAAAGGAAGCGTCGCCTCAACTTACAATTTCTCTTTACGGTTCATGGTGTCTTCTTTTGACTTGACAAAGACTCCATCTTCTCCTCCCCTGACGAGGTAGGCAAACTCTCCTTCCTTCGCGCTGAAGATCACCCTGGAATCACACACAGAAAATAAGTCAGTTTTAAAGTAAAACTCAAATTAAAAATAGAAAAAAAAATGTAAAAATGTCTTAAGTGTCACTGGATCTGTTCCTAGTTTATTCTAGATAATCATATGTTTGTGATGGTGACCAAGAACGTACTTGGACTGGGTCTCCCCGGATTTAATGCGCAGCTTTCGGATATAGAACTTGCTACCGCCCCACCAGTCTGACCAGCTGATGATTGTGTCCTTCTCCCAGCGCAGCTTCACAATCATCAGGTCTCCAATGTCCACATCGGTGGTGATGAGGAAGGAGAAAGTGGTGTTACCATTCAGGACCGGCCTGGGAAGTAAAGGGAAGAGCAACGGTCAAAGGTCAGCTGTCTTCAACATGGACGCAATGAAGACATCTGTGGTATGTGTGTTTGTGCGTGTTCATGCGTGTATGTGACGTAACAGCACAAGTGCCCTTATGGTCTTTTTTTAGAGTCAGGAAATAACTGTTGCTGACCATGTGTTTACTTTTTCTTGTAATTTCCACATGCATGTCTGTGTTTTCTTTAGGTTTTCACATGACAGATGTTAAAATAAAAAATGGTACTGTTTAATTTGCGTACAGGACAAAGGAAATGTCCTCCTTCTCTCCGTGGGTTCCATACAGAGAAATCTTCATTGGCTGCTCGGTGAAGCTCAGTGGGTCCTTGCTGAAGAAATGTACCTTCACTTGATAGTGGAAAACTACGAGAGAGGAAACAGACAGTTTACATTTTAGACACACTCTCTCGCAGCTTGACATTTCTCAGCAACTGGCCCACGTCCCTCATACCTCTACTTAAAGTTGATTTAATACTGTAAAAGGCTAAGCCCTTTTGTAACCTGCAACTGTGCTGCATCTAAACATAGATTTGTGATAAATCCTGGTCGGTTACATTCACACACCATCGTATGAATGTATTACTATAGAACTCTTTACTAAACATGCTTTTCTTTGCACTACACATACTGCTGACTTGTTCCAAATTGTAATTCTTAAATAAACATTTCCATTGACATCACATGCAGCAGGTGTCGTATTACCTTAGCATACCCCAAGGAACTAAAATACCCATGACTTCTTCTTCATGTGACCTCCTGAATGCTTGCTACTTGTACACATTTTCACGTGTGAGAGAACTGTGTGTGGTGTATGTTTAGTGTATTTGTACCAGCGCCGACTGTACTAATATTAATTCCAGCTACAAGCAGCCACATCCACACTAAGTACACTCAACAACAGTAGCTCACACGCTGAGGATTACTCCAATTAATGTATGTGCATCAATGCTCAACTCCCACTAATCCCCAGTAAAGTACATAAACCCAGTCAGACTTATATTTTCTTGCACTGCACAGAACACAATACCTACAAAAGCATCTGTACGTGTTCTTCTTCCTGTGTGTTTACCTTTGTAAGGCATCATTTCACGAGTCTTAAGATACATCTTGACGCTGCGGGTCATGCGGACCTTGTTGATGTTGTAGCCCAGCTTGTTGCAGCGGTTTTTCCTGCAGCTGAGGCACAGACCCTTGTTGAAGGCCTCTCTGGAGTTGCAGCGGTAGGCCAAGCTCTGCTGCTGGGTGTTCAGCAGAGAGTCGATGAACAGATGGATCGAGCGCTCGTGGGAACATTTGACAAGCTGGTCCATATCTGCAGGACACAGAGTACAGAACCTGTGAAACCTCCACATTTTCAGAGGAAATGTCTTCCTTGTGTAGCTTTTATGGCTCTAGACATGTCAGTGTTGACCCAGATGACATTTCTCACTTAGTTCTGCCATGCTCAGGTAAAACACTTACAGCAGCTGGGGTACATACTGTGAATGTGTGGCTGTCTGGTATGACTGGAGGCAAACCCTAACCCTAACCCATTTAAATTGAAAGCTTTTATAGACTCAAAATGTCTGTTGACACCATGTACAATTACACAAGCCTATCCTAACGTTAATAATCTTCTTTAACACTGCAAGAAGAAGACTGGTAACGCCAGGTCTGAGCAACCGGAGTTCAGGTTCTACCTAAATCTGAGCTATCATCACTTACACAAAAACGTTTGCACATTCCACGACACATGAGATAAATCTAAGAGCATACATTGTCTATGAAAAACTCTCAGAGTCCCTTACTGGCCACTGGAGTCTAATAATAAGGGCAGATGCATGCTAACATGCCACAAGGTCATCTAGTTGAAGTTTAGTTTACAGTATTTAAATTGAAAACTAACCCAAAGCATCATCTCAAGTAGAAGTGTAGTAAGGAACAAACAATGAGAAGTATTTGTAGTACATACTTTGGAGGCCCTTGATGCCTTCCAGTGCGATCCCCATCAATGTATTTGAGATGTCGCAACCCGGCTGGAAAGTGCCTCCGTTGGGGTAAATGTCGATGTGGCCCACGGGTCTCTGGATGCCGATGCTGCGGTCCGGGGAGCCCCTGGTGTTGGTGTGTAGGACGTCCACAAACTGGGCATCGTCTCGGGATAGGGTGTTCTGGTTGTCTGCGTGCTCAAAGGTGGGACCAGCGGGATCCAGGCCTAGAATAAAAAAGAGCGAGACAAAGGCCATTTCAGTGATGCTTCAACTGTTTTGGAAGAAATTATTTTGTGCTGATTGCGCACAGTTCTCTATAAAGAAAGAGTGTTTAGATAATAATAGCTACACATGAAAGCAGAAAGAAATGTCTCTTTATTGATCAATATCTATGGATTGATATAAAACTATAAAACTGTTGGTTAAAACATTTAAGTACGTATGTGTTTCATTTGGGGTCTTTTATCCATGTGCAGGTATGCAGAACCACTGAAGCTCAGAACAATGTGAAGCAGTGATTGTGGGTTCGTAATGGACTCCTGCCTCAGATCACAGTAAACATATCATTATTCTAAACAGGTCAGAGTGATTTTAAAGCTCGATAAACTCCATAGTGACAAATTGGGGGATAGGACCGACTGGCTACATGCACACATACAATACGGGCCTGGAATGCAATGGCCGGAAGAATATATTTTGGTGTGTTGTGTTGTTTTTACAAGCAGAGCCTTAATATATAACATAACAGTACAGTACTAATTGGCTCAGAGACTACATTTAGAGTGTGTAATAAGACAAAATGTGTTTAGCTAAAACACTATGGGCTACACATGGTCATAAATGTATTCATGGCATTTAAAAAAAAAAAAAAAAGGATGTTACACACTGCACAGAAGGCAGATGAAGTCAATGACTCACTTTCCAATTAAATATATTTATGCACAGCCTGTTCATCTGAGTGTAACGTGAGCAGATGATGATCCATTGGTTAAGTTAACATTCTCACCTGTGATCCTGCTGATTTTATGGTCTGTGAGGTCTCCGGCAACTCCAGCCACATGTGCTCCCAGACTGTATCCCAGGAGATGAATCCTCTCCCAGGGCAGCTGCAGCTCTTTCTGAAAGGGAGGAGATGGATAAGATGTTGACATGCCTTAAAACAGTTTAAAGTGAATCGCGCAGACTTGCTGGAGGGAGTAATACTAATAGAAGGCTGTACCTGGCAAAGCGCTGGAGCCCTTTGTTCAAATCTTAAGGGAGTTTGGGACATAATCCAAGACGAGGATTCAGGTATGTAATATTATTCTTAGCCAAAACTTGGAAACTTGAAAGTCACGTACACAAAGGACAAACAAATGAAAGCGTTTGTGCCAAAACCCCTTTTTGCCTTGATGTCGCTCAAACAAAGTCTGCACTCCACTTAACTACTGAGCCTTGTAATAACTCATTACTAATGATGTTGTGCTGTGAGCCACAGTCAAAGCCATTACACAACTTTATAGGGCGTTTGAAATTATAAACCAAAAGGAAAACATTTCAGCAGCAGCACCGCTGGATTCAAAATATTACATCATCACATACAAATTTGTCAAAGATTCTCCGGCTGCTCTAATTTCTTTGCTGGCAGATAAAGAATCTGGTGGATTCAAAAGCATTGGGAAAAATCCACTTTTTAACAAAGAGGATATGGAGAATATGATCCAGCTGTTAGTAATTTGTTAGCCAGCTTGTATACTGTTCAATGAAAACACTCACTTGTATCCATGTAACAAACTTGGCCACGTCGCGGCCAACTAGTTTAGTGTAGGCTGCAGAGGTCGGGTAGTGCTGGTTGGCACGGGTCAGCCAGTCCACCACGATCACATTGGCACCGGGCTCACGGTCATAGAGAGCTGACACCAGTTTGGGCACCCAGCTCTCAAACATCCCTGTCACCTATAGTAACACACACACACACACACATAGTCAGACACATTTTAGGTCAGCTCCAGGACGGCGTGATTTATTCTGGCCTTAGCCCTCATTCTGCGTCCTGTGGTTGGAGAGACGCCAAAGTGTCATCCGGTTCAAATCTTGTTGCATGCCTGGCCTAAATCACATTATAGGAAGAGAAAGCCGACTCACTGCTGTCAGCCTGTCTGCTCTGAAATATGCATTTATTGATATATTTATCTCCCAATGGATGCTCATCAGTTTGGACTTGGCTCAACATTTATGATCAGTTTGTTGGCTATATTTCATGCACCATTCCATGAAATGGCTTTTTTTTTTAACTGGTATGTGTGGTATAATTTCACTGCATCAGTATCTCAGAGCCATATGGGCATTAGAAGTTTTTCCTCAAAGATGGCCAAAACAAAACAGTGCCCATTATACATGTTGCACAAATAGGTATTTAATTAACAAATGAGTCACCCATAAGATGGACCTGCTACATTACCTGTGATTTGAATATGATTTTTTTTTTTTTTTTATAGTAATGCACGCTGGTGACAACTTTACATGAAATACATTTTAGTTTAACATACCGTCCAGCCATGTATCACAATGAAGCTCTGTGTTTCTGAGTTGAATTCACACTCTTTGATTGTTTCTGGCCTGCCGGCCTCAATGTAGCACATGTCTTCATCTGGGATGTCCACAGTGCGCAGGGAGAACTTGGACACAATGTCAGTGTAGTCTGTGATCCATTCAGTAGTGGTCGGCAGGGGAGAAGCGGTGACTGTGGTGTTTACTGTCACAAGACACACATAAACAGTATGCAGTAGATTATTATGGTATGACGGAAATGTAGAGAACTGCATAAGGCACAAATCAGGCATTCTGACAAGAAAAAATGTAAATGTATGACATTATTATTACACTTTACAATCAGGCAGGAATAAAAAGGTTTCATCACGAATTGACTTGCAGAAGACAAAATAAACACACTAAAATGAACAAACAATGCAAATTACGAAACTTTGCTGCTGTTCTAATCCCATTGTGAACACTAATTACACTATAGTGTGAGTCAGTGAACCAATAGAGGCATAGAGCATGGCAGTGTCGCCCCCTTTTGTCTCCACTGCATTTCTACCCGCATAAAATAGCCTAATTAAACCTCAAAATATTGTTAAGAGCCTGGGTTTTCTTAAGGGATTCCATTCAGATACGTTGGTTAAAACGGGGTAAAACCCTCTAAACTAATTACATTATTCCACAGTGAATAGTTTTGTAACTTAATATGTCTTTTAAAAAAAATCAAATAGCCTAAGGCTAAATGGTTTTAAGTGGATAAATGTCATACAAAACCGTTCTAATTAAACAATAAATACTAGTATGTTTTTGTATTTTAACTTCGAAAATAATGCGATTTTATTAGATTTCAAAATACAGTTTTTTTTTCTCTGTTCTTTGTCCAGACAAAAGGCCTGTAGCAGCCGCTCTTCATCTTGCACACATAGACCTGAATGGTATGAAATATGATGCAGACTTGAACTGTGAAAGCGGGTTACTCCCGGTCAACACGGAGCAGCATGCATTCATTAATCTACTTAATGATCGCTTCATTACAGCTGCGGATAAATCATCAAAATACTGTCCTGCCAAACACGGTATACAAACACGTTGATGGGCCGCTCTTACCAAAAACAGTGGTGGTGAGTTCAGGATCAGAAGACAAAGTTGCAAAGATGTTTCCCAAACTTATCCAAACAGACAAAAAGCAGATTTTTTTTTTTCCCATATTATTGAGATTTTTTTTCTTTCTAAAATATCCTGAAAAAAAAGTTCTTTGGATGTCGTTGTATATCCAAGCGTATATTGTAAAACACAAAGTTGTATGGACATGCGGTTTAGGCGTAAAGTTTCTTAAGGTCTGTTACTGTTGCCGCTCCAAGTCATCTTTATGGGTGGCTCATTTGAATAATCAAACATGATTGGCTGAAGGTTAGAGGGCGGAGTTTAAACTTTGCCCACTCTGATTCACTGAAGGGAAATTATTCGCAATCTTCTTCACAGAAAAGCTGACGAACTGCAGCGCACAGGACTGTGTCGTTAGCATTCTTTTAAACGGTGTCATTATGTCAATTAGCAACTATCAAATTTGTTAGATTTTTTAGAAATTACAGGAGAGTTGCCTCAGACTTTAGGAAAGATTGTCATTATGAAAATGTGTTTTTTCATAACTCATAACAAGCTGTTGAAAAGAAAAAAAAACAAGCAAGAATTTATGTGGAGAAATAGTTTGCCAATAAGACAGAAGTAAAAGCCCTGAATTGAAAATGTTACTCAAGCAGAAATACACAAGTAGTATCACTAACAAAACAGAAAAATGTCCCCTGTCAGTGATATACTATTACATATTGATGTGAAAGCAGCATTTTGCTGTTGTAGTTTGTTGAGGTGCTAATTTGGTTCTGCAGTGTAATATATGCCAATGCAACACATTTTATAAGCTAATCATATCTTTTCTGTGTAAAATCTTGATTTGTAAAGTAGCAAGTAGCCTATAGCTGTCAAAGTAATGTAACAAAAAGTCAAATATGTTCCCCTGAGTTGTGAAGTAGAATACAGTGGCATTAAATGGAAAAACTCAAGTAAAGTGCAAGTACCTCATATTTGTGCTTAAGTACTTAAGAATTAAGAAGAAAGTAAGAATTCATGGTCCAATTTACCTTATTTCACCGGGATCATTCACTCAGTATCACTTCTCTCCAGGTGTCCTGGGTATATCAAACGCAAACAATAAGACAATTAAAACACAGTAATAACAGCACAGCTAATGAATGATACAATCTTGTAAATAATTAGTTAATTGATGCCATGGTGTGGCCAGTCAGAGGCCACTGACGCCCTGTCAGATGTGATCATCTGAAACAGATGTGCTGAACAGTGTGGGTGTGTTAAAAAGCCCCCTCTTCCATTGGAGTCTGCAACTCAAAAACAATGACAAAGCACAACTGGGTAACAAATGATACCACAATGTCTTGCCCCATGCTGTCCGATTGCGCGCAAAACGGAAGCTAGAATCATCCAAAATAAAATAAATCGAGAAAAGTACATTCCCGTCTTATATCATGTCATGTTAAATGAAAACAAGATGTTAAGACACTGTGCATTCTTCATGGTGGCAGTTAAATTCCCTTTGCAGCACGTGGTGGGTACCAAAGAAAAAAATCAAAGACACATGTAGATTAAGAACAGGCATGACGGAAATACGTCTAAGCCCACGTGTCTGAGTTTTATGAGAAATTTCATGCCCAAACACCTGCGTGAGAATATTTTACACCTCTGTTTTCTCTCAAAACTGAGGGCAACAATAACAGGTCGACCTATAGCCTATATATTTTTCCATCAGGATAAAGTGTTCATGTTTTTAAACGTGATATACTTTATTTTCAGTTAATCAGCCCCCCCCACACTGTATTGTTTAATCTTCAGAGCTATTATTCTTCTAAAACCCATAGAGAGAAACTCAATGAGATTTGGATTAAGTTTTCACATGCGGAGCGTGACACAGAGTGGGGGCCATGTTGTTTGTGTTCTGTATTGCCTTGAAAAAAATTAAAGACCTCCCCTGCCAGGAATTTACTGTGCACACAATATAGCGTCAACCATGTAAGAAGCAAGAGAGGAGTTTTTTTGTCTTGTTTACCTTATCTGCATATAGTATAAAGATTGCCATTTAACCCATGTGTTCTGATGACACTTCCTCATTGTTTGAGGACCCATGAACAGACCCAGGTGCTGTATGTGTAAATAATACCTATACAAATCAAAAATCAAATGCAAATGTCTTTTTTTTTTCCTCTGACCTCATTAAAACGATAAATGGTAACCCTTCCCTCAGCTTCTATGTGATGGTTTCTGAAACATTGTCATGTTTATAAGCAAATTCTCATGAAATAAGGGAAACTCGTGAAACCTCAAGTTGATTAAATATTGGCAAGCATGTTTTTTTTAGCTGTTAACTAGGGCCCAGGGGCTACAGGACAAACAGAACATTAGGTTTAATGCTTAGTTTGGGTGAATACAAAACTGATTCACTTTCCTTCATGAATATTTTCTGCACGATTGCACCGTGTTGTCCTTAGTAATCAACTGCTGCTCTATATTTTCCTTCTCTAAATATAGCCCTCTGTTTCTTTTATCTCACATGTATATGTATGTTTAGTGTTTGTACGTATGTGAATGCCAGTGATTGTTAGGAAGGTGATGCTTAGGGCCGGACCAACAGGCCCAACCCAGTGATTAGAGAGAGGAGCAACGCCTATCCCCGAGTCTGTGATCTCAGTCTCCATCTCTGCATTCACTGCAGTTACAGTATCTTGCCTCAAGGGAGACCCACAGTGATAAGACAGGGCAGAAATGTAATATCCTGTATGAGACACATCCTGGCACGTTTTAGAATAGATCAGACTTTTCTAAACGGCTTGAGCTCCAACTAGTTTGGCTTTGCCATTGAGAGCTGCTGAGGAAATGAAAAGATCACTGCAGAGAGAACCTGTATTTCCTGCTCAAGAGGAATTCCTTCACTTTCCCGGTGTGGCTTTTTCTTCTGGAGCCTTGCAAATCTAAATGGCTGATTTGTTTCACATTCCTCTGTTTGCACTTCTAAGAGATTATGAAAACAGCAGGGTTAAGTCACTCTGCTGAAGGTTTGAGGTGGTGTTTACGCTCCATCTGTTTCTTTATCTGTCTCTTTTTCTTTCTATTGCCTCCAGCATTCACATTTGTTTATTAATAGAGTAAACCACTGTAGCAAATACAGGTTTGACTTAAATCCCATATAACAACAACAACACACAGTCAGTCATGCTCACACAAAATCCTTGAAAGGGAAAGGGAAACCTCATAAATGAGCATTTATGCAGTTGGGCAAACACACTGGCTGACTTTTATGTTTTGTGTTTTATGGTGAAATGTAATACTTACGGGGCTTCATTTTTGATCTAGGGCTACACTTCCATCTTCTCCTCTGTTCCCTAAACTGTATCATTCTCGCATTGCACCCTGTGCAAGGCCATCCTCTCATTGTTTTTCCTGACTTCACTGACACATGACTCATCACATCTTGTTCCCCTTTATCTTTGCACTCTCTTTGATGACCATCGCTGTCCAGACACAACAGGAGAGAAAAAAGACCTTCAGAGATTTCTGCTGAGACCTTGAAGCCAGCTGGAGAGAAAATAATGTCAAAGACAAAAATAATCATGAATCACCAATCGCGCGTTTTATTTTACATTTGTGGCATGAAAGCTAAAGAGAACTCTCTAATTAGCCAACACCGGAGTGCATTTTAGCTTTACTGCCCATTCAGAATCCATTAGACGAGGAAAAAGATTTGCTGGGCAGGAAAGACAGAAAGAACGAAAGGCTCCTCAGTGAGAGTTCAGTCTTTTATGAGCCTCCTACTAAAGACACATAAAGGTCATAAAAGAGCCACAGAAAGACTTGAACGTGTGAGGAAGGCAGTATTTTAGCCCTCTATTCAAGGGTGACATGAAGAGGTTTTGTTAGACACTTGTGCCGGGGAAACTAATTGATGCGTGAATTGAGTGGGAGTGTTTGTACATGACATTTGGGTGTTTATATCTAACATACACAGAGAGTGTATCTCATTTGTATCCTGTGTACACTGTAAACTGTGTATGCCCTTATATGAACCTTTCAGTCCTCACTTTCCAGTAACTAAACCGGCTACAATACTCTTCCTGGGGAAACAATGTTTGTCAAAATGTAGAATTTAGAAGATCATAGATTATTATTATTACAGATTATTAGAATGCAACATGTACAGAAAGGTCCAAACTAACCAGTATTTTCGTTTTATTGGACATGCAAGAGTCTTGAATATTGAAAAAGCAGATAAAATCACTTCTGTGGCCTCGCTGTGAGCCACTTTTCTTTTGTAGAGATGATGCCCATGAGAAGCCAGAAACATCAGCCTCCTCGTATATAATGTTTGACATTTATAGTAATATATTTAGATATATGGAACCTAAGTCAGATTCCAAAGTCCAAGAAGGCAGGCAAGGTTTTTGTCAAGGAAGAAGGATTCTGCTGTCCCATCATAAGTCTGACAATGGTATAGGAGTGCAATGCAATGCTTGGTGGGGTACTCTTTTAAGAGAATCGCCTAAGCTTACGCCCCAAAATGAGAGCCATTTTTCTTTTGCAGAAGTGATCTCAGTGATCTCAGTGGGGAGACTATAGTGTATCTGACTCTGGCAACACTACAGTATATGAGGGCTGGATGTATGGTAGGGTGACCTTATGGGATCGGCAGGAAGCCTTCTCCTTATATAATGTTTGACATATATAAAAATATATTTAGATATGATACCTAAGTCCGCACACACACACACACACACACACACACACACACACACACACACACACACACACACACACACACACACACACACACACACAGAGGAACATACTGTATGGGTTGGAGGCTGTACATCTGTTGCTGTGTATCACTGTACTGTAAGTCAGGTCATACAGAGTTTCCACTTTTCCTTTACACTATTTTGCCAGTAGACAAAAGCCTACATCCATTGGTCATGGATGCATGTAAGTGTACACAGTGTCCCGACAGTGATATGCACACATGAAGCAGGCATGCATTTATCAAGGTGGTGCAGGCTGAGATGCACATCTAGTAATTCTGGTTTCTCCGTCACAGTTTCATGCCTGTACATTACATAAGGGCTTTTGTACATGTGTGTTGGTGGTTTTATCTGTATGTTATGAGTGGAATGCAGCAGACCCGAAGCCCGAATGAGTTCTATGTTTCATCCATGAAGGCAGCTGGTCATGCTGGCTGGTGTAAAGGGAGACAACTCGGGACGCTGTTTGTGCAGCAGTGAGCACCAGTCTAGTCAGAACAGACTTTCTCAACTCACTGATGTCCCAACTCACAAAAATAAGAGATTTCATAAGTATTGGATTTCAACTGCTCCAGAAGATGCCTGCGTCTGGCCTGTAGGCGCTGAGAGGGGGTTGCAATGTTCAATTTGTGTTGACTTTCCTGTTTAAATTATTTGAATCATTTTGCAACCTAATCTTATCTGAAAATCAACTTCAAAATAAACATTAATTATTGTACATCAAATACTGGGTAGTGAGTCATGTACTGTATTTGTGATGTTACATGGCATTGGTCAATGAGTAAACTGACTTATGGAATCATTATTAAGTCATATGTTTTGTTAAAGAAATTACCCAAATTATGGGAGGACCATCAAAGATTTGTTTAAGGTCAGAAACAACAGAACATTTGGTGGTAGACTTTGCCCATAGTGTTTAGCATCCCTCTTACCTTATGTCTGACTCTCCAGGTCTTGGACAGCGATGACCCATCTTGGCTCTGGTTTGACCTTCGCTCTCTTTTCATCAGTCTGTCTATTGCCTGAGCTTGATGTCTTTGGCAAGCAGGAGGCAGAGTTTACATCATTCCTCTCGTGCCGCTGCCCAGCAGTCTGGCATGATGTCTGGCTGTTCTGCACGAATGATTGTGAGAGGATCGTGTCAGGATCATTGTTCAGGCAGCAGATCTCCACCAGATGAAGGATTTCACCCATCGTTGTTTTTTTTTTTATATCAGGACAACATGATATTGTGGGCATTAATTTGACAAAAAATTCTCAAAACATTTGTTGGAAGAAACAGGGCAGGCCGGATGAAAATAATATAGATCCCACATCTATACACCATTTGTGTTCTTATCTGCCTCTCTTTCTGCATTCATCTGGCCCACAACACTGACGCTCTGCAGACCTCCTTCTCCTCCCTGCAGCTCTAGCTGTTAATCTGAGCTTCAGTTCTGTTGAAAGATAATAAAGATGTTGTCTCAGCTTTGTTTTGCCTCCGCTGTCCAAGAAAGCTCCTGGTGGAGCCACCTGTGGTGGTCTCAGGTCTGGTGCCTTGCAGACTAACATATATGAGGACCTTATGCACATGAGAGCTTCATCAAATGCAAACATGCAAGCCAAACATTACGACCCTGCCTCATCTCCCCTGCTTGCAGCGTCTCACGTTCACGTGCACTGTTCCTGATTCAGAGACGTGAACCAATGGATGCGACGAAACACTGCAGAGCATCTTACTGAAAACCTGCTGTGTGGTATGATGTCAATTCCATCATGTTTGTCTGTAGGTGAGGCTCTGGCACCTGCTGTAGTCATCACCTTACCTGCCACCATACCTCCACTTATCACACAACTACATTACATTTATTACAGATTAACCCTGGGATTATTTCTCTTATTAAATTTCTAAAACATCTCTGCTACATATTTGCAGCTGCAGGCAATAAGCGTGTGTTTCTGTGTAATAGATATAGAGAGGAAGAAAGACACTTCAGGACAGACAGAGAAAATAAACGCATTCCAAAAGATAGGAATTTGGGTTAATGATGATTAAGCAGCAGGGCGACGCAGAAGATCAGTGGAGTGTGTGTGTGTGTGTGTGTGTGTGTGTGTGTGTGTGTGTGTGTGTGTGTGTGTGTGTGTGTGTGTGTGTGTGTGTGTGTGTGTGTGTGTGTGTGTGTGTGTGTGTGTGTGTGTGTGTGTGTGTGTGTGTGTGTGTGTGTGTGTGTGTGTGTGTGTGTGTGTGCGCATGCATGCGTGTCCAGGTGAAGTGTCTGTGACCTTCTCTAGCTCAGATCCAGTGTGCTCCTCTCCCCTAGATTTGTATTTTTTGTATTTATTATAAGGATCCCCATTAGCTGATGCCTAGACGACCAGCTAGTCTTCCTATAAATAAAATAAATAAATAAATACAACATCTGCTTACAGAACTAAATAACAAAAAAGATTCCAAAGAGAATTAAAATGAAATTAAATAAAACAATAACAAACCAAGCAAAGTAGAGAAATATCTTGTAAACAAAATAATATATTACAAAAATCAAATAAATTAAACCAAACAAAAAAGATTAAAAAACAAAAAAACAAAAAACTCATGATAAATAATTTAAGTGAAGATAAGATTTAACTTTCTTTTTAAAATGTATCTTTCCTGTGATAAAACGAATGTTACTTGGTATATTATTCCACAAAGAACTTGCTCTGTAAATGAAAGTTTTTTTCAGGTTATTGGATTTTGGTAAAGGCACAATCATCTGCCCCTTACTGGCTCCTCTTGTTAAATAAGTGTGGATATCTGAACTGTAAGTTATGTTGTCAAAAATAAATGATGGTGTTTGAGTTTGAATAACAGAGTGCAACAAACTAAGCACATTGGCTAATAGTCTTTTTTCAACACTCAGCCATTTAAGACGTTCATGCATTTTAACAACATTGGACCTAGAATTGCACCTCAGAACAAGTCTAGCTGCTTTGTTTTGTGCTACTTGAAGTTTTCTAAGTAGGGTTTTTGAAGCAGATGACCAGATTACTGAGCAATAATCCAGGTGGCAGAGAACTAAATAGCAAACAATTTGCCTTAACAAAAAAGGGGGTAGAAATGGTGAGCATTTCCTTGTGGTGGCAACCGCTCTGCCCATCTTATAAACCATATAGTTAATGTGATCGCACCACGACAATGCACTATCAAGCCGTAGTCCTAGAAGCTTAACTTTATTTACTTGTTTTATGGATTGACCTGCAACTTCAAGATTCTCTCTCTGTGATCTACCAGACAGGTAACTTCTTAACCACAGAATAGCTGAGTGTTTAAAACCATAACACATAAGTTTACCAATTAAGAGATCATGATCAATCACATCAAATGCATCACTGAAATCTAACATAACGGTGCCTACAAGCATCAACCTGTCATTTGATGCAAGCCAGCTATCAGACATTTGTAACATAGACAGTTACAAATGTAGAGAGCCAGTAGAGTGACCAGCTCTATATGCATGTTGGAAAATGGAGGTTAAACCATTTCTAAAAAGAGAGTCTTGAATTTGTACAGACACAATTTTTTCTAAAAGTTTACTAAGTACAGGCAAGATGCTAATAGGCCTGCTGTTTGGACCGTTAAAAGTTGACTTTTTGTCTTTTGGAATAGGAGAAATCTTTCCTTCTTTCCATAATGTTGGACAAACACCAGTAATCAAGCATCTACTAAACATATGACAGACAGATTTGGAAATGTATGAAGCAGATATTTTCAACAATTTACAGTCTAGGTGGTCAATACCTGCAGGCTTATCAACTTCCAGAGAGTTCAACAATCTCTCTACTTTATCAACTTTAATCTCATGAAATTCAAAAGCACAGTTTTTACCCCTGTAGCCGTAGTCATGTTGATTTAAGCTGTTCATTCTACATCTGGTGGACGATTTACAGTGCTAGTCACTGGCAAATGTCTTGATTTTATCCCCAACAACCTCTCATCCACAATTCATGTCCTCATTCATTTTTCTTCACTTGTAGCACTGCTGTCATCAATGTCCACTAGGATGCAAGAGTTCACATCTAGTGTAGCCTATGTATGCAGTGACTGCAACCCTCAGTCCTCATGGTTCCTTGTAATGTAGTTTTTGGTATTTCAACTGATTCTACAGTTACTGTCAATTAATAACTACTACTTAATGCCCAAAGTATAAATAGAAATGGCCAGTTCTGGCTTCTATTTATGGTTATATAATACCCTCTAGTGGGCAAAAAGAAAATGACAGAGGAGAATAGGGCGGATTTTAGAATCAAGAGTTTCATGAACCGATATTAAGATTGTAATTACCTATTGTGTCTGTTTTTCTACATTAAACAGCAAGATGGGGTCGACAGGTGTTCGGCCAAGGTGTCAGTGATGTTGTCAATGTTGCAAACTGACAGATGCACACATCTGAACCATGCTGCACAAAATATGAAAGTAGTATGCAGCAATAGCATTCAGCTACGGACACATTTTCACAGTTTAATCAAATTTACTGTTAATATGAGGCTTAAATTAACACCCAAATTTACAACCTGCTGTTGAGTACTTCCCCAGTAATACATACACACTACGAGTCATCATTAACGTTTTATGACGCATGAGCAACAGTGTACTGACGGAGGAAAGTATCTGAGTGGAAGAGAGGAACTTCATTCATAGAAAAGGAACTTGGATCCAGTAATAGATAAGAACCAAGGAAGTTAGAGTGAAGAAGGAGCTATATATGGAAATCCAATCTAAGCCAACACTGACAGTTGGTCTACTCATGACTTATGAGTGTGATGTACAGAGGTCAAAATGACACCTGCAGTCAAGATCATTTCCTGTTGCAAATATAACCTGATATGTAATCCTAGACATGGTGCTCTTCTGCAAAGTTATATGCAACACTGACACTTACTGAGGTGACTGTCAAGAGATAACATTGTTGAACTCCAACCAGTTCCCCCAGCAGGCCACCCACTGGGTTTTCTGTTGCAGCCACTGGCTTTTCACCTAATTTCTTCAGTCTAGGCTGGAGGTCTACATGTCATGTGAAATACCTCCATCATCAGTGGACTTCCAAGTTGAGTAACTCTCCCTCTGCCATTTAGAAAGGTTTCAGGGCACCAGCACAGCAGTCAATGTGAGTGCAAATGCCTGTAAGTGGTACTGGAAAAGTTAACAGAATCATAGCAGTTAGGTGGTTTCATTATTATTCTGTTTTAGTCAGAGGGAAACACCCTGTTATGTGGATCAGTCAGCAACAATACTCCTCATCTTGGACACTATTAATCAGGTTTGAAACACACTATACACAGTAACTCATCCCAGGCCATGGCTCCTTCTTTCATCGGAGGTTTGTAAGACGTACGCTAGGATCTCGGACCTGCGGAATGGGTCGAGTATTGTGGCAATTCCATTTCAACGCAACTGGTTTCGACTGGCTTGTTGTTTTTGAGTAACTGAATTCTGCTTTTGCTGCTGTTTTTTAAGTTGCATTTTCATATTGCTGCATGCTCCTAAAAGTTATCTAGTGTTGCACTAAGTTAAAATGAGGATTGTCAATCAGGGCTTATTTGATGCAGGATCATTTTATTATTCCCAGCATTCCCAAAATCTCAACGCAGCCATGTTTTGTAATCAATCTGTCCTCAAACAGTCCAAAATGCTGGACTTAATGAACACACATTTTCCATAGTATATACAGAGTTTGAGTTGATCTGCTTGTACCAACTTATATGTTCAGATAAAATTCTCGAGGTCTCAGTTAACCACCAACTTGGGCTAAATTCTAAATATACTTTTAGTACGTACTGCAGCTGCCCTTATACATTTTGTACTGTTGCGTCCAAGGATTGTGGGCCAGAAATAGCCAGAAAAGCAAGCTGGCCTGCATACTACAAAATCTGACCGGAGTACAACATCCTGGTATTTTTGGCATACTGGATTTGACATACTATGTATCGGAACATACAAAATCTTTTAATGGCATACTAAATAGCATGGTAGTATAAGTATTGGAATGCAGTGAACCAAGTCAAAAGGGCTCAGTGCATGAGTCAAGAATGTAAATACATGAAAATGTAAAACTTATACACTGCATTTTTATAAGAAGGAAACTGTAATATAGCAAGAAGCTCTAAAGAAAAGGGTTGAAAATTAAATAGTTGCTCTAATGATTCATATCAGCTCATATGCTTTAAAGTTTTTGTGCTCTATGTGAGCCCCTGAAATTTACTTTTGAAAAATTGTTATGGCAATTTAAAAACAAGAGTAAGGGAGCATTTGTTTCTGTAGCAAAAAGATGAATATGTGTATTTTACAACTGAGCTCCATTAGACATTATCAGCTGCCGTTCTCTGCTACTGACCAGAAGATGGCATTAAAATGAACCAAACACAATCAACAAAAGGACAAAATTAAATACAACACTTTTATGAACAACAAAAAGACATTTGAGTTACAGATAATGTAGGCTGAAACATCATACATTAACTTTGAGATTTAGATTTTATAACAGATCTTAATCAATAGATTTCGAACACATACACACTCCTGGGGAATTTATTACCATTATCCAACAATCACACAAATCAAAAACTATAAACAAAAAAAAGCACCGGTTGAAATGTATATATAAAAAAAAAAGATAAAAAAAACAAAAAAAAAACAAGCATGGATAATCAGAATGTGACATTTACTTTAAAAACAGTTTCAGACACAAACTGGGATACAGAGACTGATGAAGGTCCATCAACCCAGATGTCTTTAAAACATCTGAATTCAGGACAGAGCTCTGATGTGACTCTCCACCACAGGCCAACTATACTGCATTTACAACACATTCTTGGCAAGCAGTGTTATACGAACAAGGTAGGTTGGTCTGAATAATAAATGCAAGGAAGGAGATCACTACATCACACAAAAAAACGAGAGAAGTGACCAGAAAAATAAACGACTCCATCGGAATTGTGTCAAAAAAAGAATTCCTAATTTTTTTTTTATTTTTTTTTAAATTTACAAAACAATTCACATCCTTCCTGATATGACACAGTCCCACTAATGTCTTCAGACAGACAGACAGACAGACATCAGTAGCGTCGGCCAAAAGCTCCACCCTGCAACCCGCTGCCCTGCATCAGCTGGTTCTGTCTGTTGAGAGCTCCAGACAGGGACTGAGACGTTCCTGCATTCATGTAGCTTCCACGGCTAGTGACGGGAAAAAAACAAACAGACAATGATCAATACTGTTCTAACAAATAGAGCTGGCTGCTCTTGTGAGCTGAAGTTTAAAAAAGGGAGAACATCGAAAATATGGCATAAATCCAGCTAATATTCACTACTCACCTTGCCATTCCTCCACGCGCCATGTGGCTCTGGCCTGGGATGGCACCGTCTCTACCTGGAACAAAAAAAAAAAAAGGAAAACAGACGCATTGACCAGAGTAGTTCTACATCTATATTGCCATTAAGCAGGATACTAACTATAGTTTCTGGACACGTGGCACCATATTCCTGCTACTATAATTGTGCAATCTGCCTCTCCAATCCTCAGAAGGTAAAACTACTTTACTTCAAAATGTACATAATGGTAGCATGAAAACAGTCAGTGTAACTAGTAGCAGTCATTACAAACAAACAAACAAACAATAAAGCACAAGTAATGGCATACGTACTTTGCCATGTTCTGTCTCCATCTATCTTCCGGCTAGAGTCCCAGTCTCGACCTCCTTCCCTAAAAAGCCAAACAAACATTGTTAACTTTTTTCCCCTCCTTCAGAAAATGTCAGCTCTGGACACTATTTAGGAACTGAAGCCAGTTCCAGCTCAGTTAGGTGCTCACCTGGGGTTGATGCGTTTGTCATAGCCTCCACTCCAGTCGCGGCCCTCTCTGCCATGTCTGTCTGATCGGTCTGAGAAGTGCTGAAAGAAAAAAAGACACAGGACAGTTATAATTCACTCGTTCTGTGTTCCTGGGCAGTTTATTCATTGTTACTGTATAAATGTGGCAACCCAGCGAGTATTTATCCTTTCCATGTGCACTGGTATACGAGTAAATCACACACCACTACCACGACAATTTAGCCATCTGCCCGGTTCTTCCCATCATAAGGATGTATGCTTTAACTGTAAAAAGTGCGCAAGTTGCATCTAAACTTCAGTGAGAGACAAGGGTCAACACCTCTTACCTGACCATCTCTGTCTGCAGCAACGTTACGAGTGTTGTCCCGCCTGTCCATCATCGCATCGTCTTGGTAACGGCCCCGGTCTCTGTGGTCAAAGTCCTGATAACGTTCCTGACGACCAAAGTCTGAACGGCTATAACGATCGTCAAGGGCCATGCGCTTCTCAGGCCAGTCATCTTTCCTAAAAGAGGAGCAGGAAACCACAACCAGAATGAAGTATATCCACTGAGCTGTTCTGTGTCCAAATGACATATACACAGTACATACAGAAGTACTGAAGCTCTCACCCTTGTTATTAATAAGAACTTTTATTATTTTTTATCATTAGATCTTAAGCACTTTAATAAAATAAGACTAATATTTAAATGAATGAGAAGCTAACTTGAATGAACCTCTGCCAAGCAATACATTTATTTATCAATCACCCTCTATGTCCGTTATTATTTACCTGCCATCCATGTCATAAGGCCTCTTAACAGAGCGTCGGTCCTGTTCATAACGCAGCTGCTCCTGCTGCCGTCGCAGCTCATCACGCTCCCTGAGGATCCTTTCCTGCTCGCGCCGCCTCTCATACTCTATACGAAGTCTTTCCCGCTCCAAGAACTGGCGCTCCATACGGTCCGCGTCGAGGCGCTGCTTCTCAGCCTGGGAGTCAAAACATTCATGGGTTCAGTGAGATTATTAACACTAAACCAGTGAGAAAATTGATATATGAACAGTGTGGGAAAAAAAAAAAAAAAGTATAATGGAGAAATACATGGCAGCGTACAATTTTATTTTTTTTAATTTTTATTACCGCATTCAACGAGTTAAGATTTGCACCAGAGAAAAATATAATGCAGGAAATGTGGGCAGAAACACTGACAGCAAAGCAGAGAGAGAAAAAAAAAATCCCCTGTTGGAATAAGTTAATACCTCCAGCCAGTTTCTCTTCCGGATCAAGTGTTTCCTCTCCTCTTTTTCTCGGAACAGACGGATTCGCTCGCGCTCACCACGTTCAGGACGGTTGTCACGGTCCCGGCTACTAAAAGAAAAATAGGAAAGAAATCTCTAAGCACCCACATGTACCGTTTCGGAAGTACTGTATATGTTGTAAATATAGGTCAATAGTGTCCAGTGTAAAATCATATTGTACAGACTGCTACAAAGATAATTTCTTCAGCCTTCCACAAGAAACTACAGAGCATCTTTTCATTTTACAAAAAACAGCAGGGATGATGTAAAAAGATATTTCCCATGGACCTTCACAAGTTTAAGTAAAACAAATTAAAGATCTGTAGCCCTGTCAAAATCAAAAACAGGGATTTGGACAATTATAATGTACGAATGTGCAAAACATACAATTAACAGGTAGCAATTATATAGCTGGGATGATTCCTTTAATTACTGGAGGAACAGGTGCTTCGGGGCCTCTGGCTTTTTCAGCTATTGTGCAGTGGTGCCTTTTGCTGTTATCATGAGCCTCTAGAAGGTTGTACCTGAACGACGTCGTTAATGTAGTCTATAAGGAGGATGTGCTGAAATAAGATCATCAACATGGGTATTAATAAAGCCTTTATCTATCTTTATCTAGAATGACAAAACACTGAAAATGACAGTAACATTTTAACCACTTTATGACTAAATTAGCGGATGTATGCCAGCAACAATAAAAAAAATTAGCGACAGTAATAAAAAAAAAAGGTTTGAATATGCGCAAGCAGCTCATCTACCATGGCCGGTTAGAACGTTGGTGGGACAGTTTGAAGTCCTCCTGAGCATGCTGCTGAAGCAAGAGTAAGAGAAAGTGGCAGGAGATGTGAGCGGACGAGAGAGTAAGGGAGTTTATGTACAGTAGCTAGAGTTAGGTAGTCTGCAGTTTTAGCACAATTAAATGCTGCAGCTCCTCAAGACCAACAGAGGCGTCCCGTCTTGTTTCTAGCTCTGGAGACTCCAGCCGAAGCTAACACTAAAGCGTGATTTATGGTCCTGCGGAGGCTCCACGCAGAGCTTTCGCCGTAGCCTACGTACGTGGCCCGATGTTTATACATGTGGGTTGGTGTGTGCGTCGAGCCGGCGTGTGTGTGTGTGGGGAGTGGGTGATAGAGCGAGGGAGAAAGTGAGAGAGTGACGTGATTAGCTTCGGAGCGAGTAGCGACTCTAGAGTCATAGTGAGAGAAACAAAGTGTCTCCCCTGTGTTTTCTGACCAAGGTGGGAAATCTGTAGCAGGAGAAGTTAACCCTCTCCTTGATTTTATGTCGTTTATGGAGACACAGCGCTACCAAGCCACGGCCGAGCGACGTGTATCGCCGCGACGTGTAGTTCAATTTTGAGAGGCGCACGTCAGGCTACAGCGTAGGGTCCGGCGTAGGTTCGTGTCTCTACGTACGCTACGTACGTAGCAATGGCGTAGATTTTACGCAGAAGTATAAATCAAGCTTTAGCTACAGTAAGCTATTTTATTGGGTTTTCTATTAGCAATATAGTGAATGTAATTTCCTCAAGTATACAGTAGAACAGAAAGAGGGTCTCTGCCGTTGCTAGCCTTTTTGTCCTACTCAGTTAGCTTGCTGAACGAGTCTGTCGCTGAGCAGCGGCTCTCAATCACAGGATAACATTTATTTTTCACTTGTCCAATCGGCCAACTGCATGAGGCATTCCACGTACACAGAGTTCACTTGTCCCGGGCAAGCGTTAATGTCGAGCACTGCTTAATTATGTTTTATTAAGCCCTTTGGTGGGGTCAGATATTGGTTTCTGGACCCCCTCGCATGATCCTTACTTGCATCTGCGTCTTTCCACCTCTCTGATCTCCCTCTCTCGTTGTCTCTGTCTCTCCCTCTCCCTCTGCTCCTTGATCTGGTCAAACGACAGGATGTCTTTCGTCTCCTTACTGGCTGACTTGCGGTCCCGACTCTTTGTGCTCTGCAGAAAGGAGAAAAGCAAAGAAAATTTTAAAAGAAAAAATGTTTGAAAAAAATTAAAATAATTATAAATATTAATAAATAAATGAATAAATAATTATTAAAAAAGTATCTAGAGGTCAAAATAAAATCTGGCCAGCAGATTTGAATGAAAGTTGTTCATTTGGGTATATGTATCCAACCTCCATATTAATAGCAACCTTATATGCTGGCATCTAACAGACCGCTCTTGACTTTATGGTTTACTTTGATCTTGTGAGGAAGTGTTTACTTACTCGTTCCTTGCTTTTGGTTTTGACACTGATGACAGGCTCTCCTTTGGACTTGTCCATAACTACAGTCCTCTCATTTCGCCCTGTCAAACAAACAATTGATAGTCAAAAATAGAAGTAAATGTTTCAGAGGTGCCCATTTTGTCAGCATTCACTTAATGTGTACAAGCTCAAAATAATCCCACATTTCTCACCTTTGCCATCTTTTCCTTCTCCCTCAGCCTTCTCATCAGATCTACAGAAAATATAAACAGTGTGAGCTCTATCAGTGCTGCATCAATAAAACATTTTAGTTGATAGCTTAGCCACACTCAAGGTCTCAAACTGCTGTGGTTGTAGGTTACCACTGGGGCATGCCATGCTAAAAATGTACGCACCCATGATATTTGAAAGCACACCGGACCAAAATACCGGCAGCTTGTAAGCGGTCTTACTTTGAGTCAGTGGATTGTCTCCTGTCACTGCCAGACTTCTTGGGGTCATTCTTGTCTGCTGGCTTCTTCCCAGCGGGCTCATTTTTAGCCTAAGTTTAAAACGGGAATGTGTTTATTACTTCATTTCACACTGATCATATAACCATACAATAAACATGAACAATAACACCTCTTTTGTAGGTATCTAAATACTTTCTCCTTAACTGAAGTTATTTTTGACCTAAAAGATATTCCAATATTTAACAAAATGATACATTATGAAATGTAACAATCACTTAGTGTTACTGTGTCCATTTTCCCCACTCACATCTATTCTTAGTACAGGCTTCACAACAGAATTACAAAAGACAACACACAAAAGATTCACACAGACCCATGAGGTAAAGCTGGGTGGGACCCCAATTATTGGACATCCAATGAATGCACTACAAGGAAGCAAAAATCTCTTCCTCCAAAACTCACCCGCTCCACAGAGATCATCCTGCCATGCAGCTCAGTCCTGTGAAGGTCGCTGATACACTTGGTGGCCTCCTCCGTGGAAGACATAGTGACAAAACCATAGCAGCGAGCCCCGGGGCTCTTGGCGTTGGTCACCACCTTCGCTCCAACAACCTGCAGGAAACGGAGAGATAGAGGAGGGGAAGTAAGGACAAAGAGGTAGAGAGGACCAGGGAATGGGAGACCCAATTGTGAAATCCTCAATTTTAGATAAAATATAAATGCATCTGTAAATTCAAGGCCGGTTGACAATGGTGAGGGATAGTTTGCATAGACTAACCTTGCCATATTTGCTGAAGAGTGTCTTCAGATCAGTCGCTCTAGTAGTGGAAGACAGACCACTGACCCACAGATTCCTGCTACTGCTTGCTGCAGTACTTCCAGCGGCTACACACAAAAACAGAATAAATTAGAGAAGGTGTATCCACTGAATTTGAAAAACCAGAACAGGAAAAAACTAAACACTTGATTCACTCACCCTTTTCATCTTTTGACTCAGTCTTGTCATCTTTCTCCTCAGGGCTAGAGACAAAGAAAAAAAAGCAATAAACATACAGCAGTGAGGATACCTGGTATCGCTCACTATACAGATGTATACACTCATGTGTTTTGTGGAATAATAAATAACTGACAGGGTTCAGCCCATCATGTACCATTATGCAGTAATTTTAACAGTGATTAAATGGAACTATACCCTATGGCAATCCCAAGACACTACGTGTTAATGGTTAATAAAGTGGAATAAGAGTGTAAAGAATGACAAATGAAAACCGACAAATGCACAGAACGTTTTTACCTCCAAAAGAGCATCCAAATTTTGCTAGCACAAAGGAGCCAATGCAACAGAGATAGCCATTTTGGTTTCTAGTAGACAGAAAGCAACAAACCTCTTTTTCTGATCATCGCCCTCTACAGAAGAGGACTCTTTCACTGTGGAGGCTGAATCCGCAGCAGCTTTCTCTTCTGTCTTCTCATCCTCCTCCGCCTCACCCTTCTTAGACCCCATTTCTGAATCAACAGTTTCACCCACAGTGCCCTGTTCGCTTACACTAACAGCCTGCGAGCTTTCGTTTTCAGCATCAAATGTCTCTTCTGGGGCATTCTGTGCATCCCCAACCTCTTTGGCGTCAGTCTCCACAACATCCTGGTCGCCCTGCACAACATCCCGATCGCTCTCCACATCTCCAGAGGCGGCCTTGTCGGACTTGGCACCGGTGTCGGACACATTATCTTCCCCTCCGGCGGTGGCAGCTTGCTCTTCTTCAGGGCTCGTCTCGTGGCGATCTTCGTTAAGTGGCTCAGATAAACAAGACCCGGCTACTTTGTCATTTTCTACGGATTTAACAGGAATAGAATGGCACAGAGTTTAATCACTTCTGAAACACAGCAATGGTTAACGAGGAACTGGCAAGGCCTGGATTAGGAACGTCATGACCACTGGCCTGTGCTCTTAGAACTATGTGTTAAAACGATGAAGTGGTCCCTAACGAGAGACTGGAAGGGAACCCAAAGGCTGGGGGACAACCAAGCAACTAGTGCGGCTAACACTTTGGCTTATTTTTCAAGTCGAACCACTTCACTGTGTTCACCTGATCCAAAGCAGACAAAGAGTTCAGTGCTGAAGAGAGCCACAAGATCAGCAGTGCAGCAGCAGATTCTCGCTGCAGTCCAACTTCTTTCAGCCTTTGACTTTGCCAGTGTCCATTCGTGATGACCAGAAGAAGTCTAGCTCAAGTCCAGCAATTTCATATCCGGCTGATTTCTGAGTCAGAGTCCTTAAAAAGTCGTAATAGTTGACGAGTCTTGATGGATCTTCTTTGTCTTGTTCTTCATGTGGCAACCTAGAAACACTGCAATCACCTGCAACAGCTCACACCTCCCTGACCATGACATTCAATTGCTGTCAATGTGCATCAAATTGTTAACCACTTATTATATTACTGCCAGAACATAACTGGAAACTTAATCAATATTTGCCAGCGAAAGTATTAAGTAGTGGTTAACCAAATTTCAACACAAAGCCAGCAATTCCCTTTGGGCTTCCAGTCTCTCTTCCTGATTGAAACTAAACAAAAGTGTTTGCATTCCAAGCTCAACACCGTAAAAAGATGCCTCCACCTTTTTCTACAGTACCTGTTTCTTCTTTTAAGTCATCTGCATCTGGATCCTGAGCCTAAAAGAAAAGAATGATGTATTAATGAATGTGACAGTTTGTGAAATTTTGTTTTCCCATAGCTTTACTAGCTTTGCCTGAAAAATATTTGTGACGAACATACCATACTGATTGATGAGCATGTCATGTGTTCATCCTTATCCAACATCCTGGACTCATCCATCTGTTACAATAGATACAAAAGCAGTTACATTAAAAAAGGTCCAATATGTAATATATTTACTGTAATAAATCCAAAAATGACCCCAATGCATCATCAGATGATAAGGAAATATGCTAAGTTGAAATACTATCTTTCCTGACAACAATGCTAAAGCCAGTATTCTCTCCTTTTAAAATTTCCGTTCCGTAACGGAATTTATGTTTGTGAGTTGTGTGTTTGGCCTGTGTGTTGTTATCAACTGCCCAGTTTGAGAGCCAGGCCAGGCTGCCAGATATACCTGTAAATACGTAAACCCAACGCGCTACAGCTGTAATGTTAGTACAGCCATGAAAGCAGCAAACAAATGAACAGGATCAAAAGGAGATAGATTCTACCCGACCTAAAAAAAAAAAGAAACTGTTGTGTAACCAGAGAAGTAACAAACCCCGGGTAAATATTGGAGATGTATTTGAAAGATGGAGACAGCTTAGAGCCCAGAAGGACGCCGAGTTGGCTAATTTCCTCCTGAAGAGGTAAGCATTAGCTTCAGGCTAATTTATCACAGCTACAAGGGACGGGCATTTTATGTCATTTCAACATTTGTGTACTCACATTGAATTATATAGAGTACCCAAGTTGGTTACACGCAAAAACAACTGAGACACAGCCAGTAAGTAAAGTGATCCCGACTGGTCCTGGCTAACGCTGTCATGCTAACTGCTAACGTTACCAGAGGACAAGGCAACTGGGCCGTGGCTGTTTACAACGTGTAGCCTGTTCAGCGGACGTAGCTGATAAACGGTGAGTAATGTTAAGCCAAGAGAGGGGGGCTGTAAATTGGGAAGAGAGGACCGTGTGTTTGCAGTGTGTTAAGCGATTGTTGCCGTAATTCTAAGCCAATAAAGTGTGTCAAGTTGGGTGGAGGGGATGGCAAGGTAACGTTAGTGTTATTGTTAGCAGTTCTCACCGTAATTCTAAGCAGAGGAGGTGTGTCTGTCAGTTGGGTAACATACAGAGCTCCGTGTGAACTTGGGCTTTTATGACTGTCAATATAGCCAGCATCTAACGTTAGCTACTCCGCTGTGCTGTTAAGTAATGTCTGGCTATGTGAGACAAGCGTCTAGCAACATTGTTGTGGATGCTGCGGTCTCAGCCTGGCAACCAACGTGAACTTCGAGTCTGGGGAGGAGGGGGCGGGGGAGACGACTCTCTCCAGTATTTTGAATTTGTACTGCAGTAAATATTTTAAACACTAGCTGTCAGTATTACATATTGTACCTTTAATACCTGCCAGTTGAACAGACAAAAGATTAAAATGAGTAGACAAGTTTCTCACCTCTGGACCTCTTGCTTCATCGTCTGACTCAAGAGTCCTGTTGTCATGCTCTTCATTCAACAGTGCGTCTTCATTAAAGTGAAAATCTGCGGTTTCATCCTCATCATCCTCGGCTGGTATCCCATTGTCATTCTCGGTCTCATCCAGAACGTTCATGTTGAGGATGTCCATTTCCTGCATGTTCTCATTATCATCCTGAAGCTCCTCCTGAAAAAGAAAGAAAAGGAATTTGCTGAAGAAGCAAGCAAAAATTAAAACAGCAATATCCAGAACTTCGCAGTCATTAAGGAGGGCGCCCAATTCTGCAAATGCACCATGCCACAGTATTGCTTAAACATGGGAAAATAGGTTTAGCAAACTCACATGGCCATCCTGGGAATACTCCTCGATAGTGCTGTCTTCTGGTTCATCAATCTCTTGCCTTGCATCTACAGGAAATAGGTTTTATTTTAGACCAATGCTGCATTTGGGTGTCTTCTGGGTATCAAAGGAAACTGTTGTGCTTCAGATTTTACAGGAGGTGGACAATCTTAATGCAATCCAATACAAGTGACAGGTCTTACATTTATGCGTCTTAAATGGTTCTGTGACTGTGTCATGTAAGCGCTGCTTGCCCCATAATAATTTCATTACCAACTTCATCTTCTCCGGGAACCATCACCTTATCGTGGTGGAGAGGTTTGTGTGTCCCTATGAACCTGAGGGCTGTGTTGTCTGGAGCTTTGTGCTCCTGGTAGGGTCTCCCAAGGCAAAGTGGTCTCAGGTGAGGGGCCAGACAAAGAATGGTTCAAAAAATCCTATGAAACATCGAGGAAGGGATGAAGTGACCCTGCCCGGAGGAAGCCCGGGGCCCCCGTCTGGAGCCAGGCCCAGATGGAGGGCTCGTCAGCGAGCGTCTGGTGGCCGGGTTTGCCACGGAGCCCGGCCGGGCACAGCCCGAAAAAGCTACGCTATGACATCTCTTCATCCCATGGGCCCACCACCTGTGGGAGGAACCGCTGGGGTCGGGTGCGCTGCCACATGGGTGGCAGTGAAGGTCAGGGGCCTCGACGGACCAGACCCGGGCAGCAGAGGCTGGCTCTGGGGGACGTGGAATGTCACCTCTCTGTGGGGGGAAGGAGCCGGAACTTGTGCGGGAGGTGGAGCGCTACCGGTTAGATCTGGTGGGGCTTACCTCTACGCACAGTCTTGGTTCTGGAACCATACTCCTGGATAGGGGTTGGACTCTTTTCTTCTCCGGAGTTGCCCAGGGTGTGAGGTGCCGGGGGGTGTGGGTATACTCACAAGCCCCCGGCTGAGCGCCACTACGTTGGAGTTTAACCCGGTGGACGAGAGGGTCGCCCCCCTACGCCTGCGGGTTGTGGGGGGGAAAACTCTGACTGTTGTTTGTGCATATGCACCGAACAAGAGTTAGGAGTATTCGGCCTTCTTGGAGACCTTGAGTGGAGTCCTGCATGGGGCTCCAGTCGGGGGACTCCATAGTTCTGCTGGGGGACTTCAACGCGCACGTGGGTAATGATGGAGACACATGGAGAGGGCGTGATTGGGAGGAACGGCCTCCCTGATCTAAACCAGAGTGGTTGTTTGTTGTTGGACTTCTGTGCTAGTCATGGATTGTCTATAATCGAACACCATGTTCGAACATAGGGATGCTCATAAGTGTACTTTGGTACCAGAGCACCCTAGGCCAAAGGTCAATGATCGATTTTATAATCGCTTTAATCTGATCTGAGGCTGTATGTTTTGGACACTCGGGTGAAGAGAGGGGCGGAGCTGTCAACCGATCACCATCTGGTGGTGAGTTGGGTCAGGGGGTGGGGGAAGACTCTGGACAGACCTGGTAAGCCCAAACGGGTAGTGCGGGTAAATTGGGAACGTCTGGAGGAGGTCCCTGTCCGACAGACTTTCAACTCACACCTCCGGCGGAGCTTTTCGTGCATCCCTGTGGAGGCTTGGGGCATTGAACCCGAGTGGACAATGTTCAAAGTTTCCATTGCTGAAGCTGCGGTGAGGAGCTGTGGTCTTAGGGTCTTAGGTGCCTCAAGGGGCGGTAACCCACGAACACCGTGGTGGACACAGGTGGTCAGGGAAGCCGTCCGACTGAAGGAGGAGTCTTTCCGGGATATGTTATCCCAGACGACTCTGGAGGCAGTTGCAAGGTACCGAAGTGCTGCAGCCTCTACCGTGAAAGAGGCAAAGCAGCGTGTGTGGGAGAAGTTCGGAGAAGACATGGACGAGGTCTTTCGGTCGGCACCAAGGTGCTTCTGGAAAACCGTTCGCCACCTCAGGAGGGGGAAGCAGGGAACCATGCAAGCTGTGTACAGTAAGGATGGGACGCTGTTGACCTCAACTGAGGAGGTAATAGGGCGGTGGAAGGAGCACTTTGAGGAACTCCTAAATCCGACTAATACGCCTCTATGGTAGAGGCAGAGCTGGAGGATGAGGGGGGATTGGCATCAATTTCCCTGGTGGAGGTTGCTGAGGTCGTTAAACAACTCCACAGTGGCAAAGCCCCAGGAATTGATGAGATCCGTCCAGAAATGCTCAAAGCTCTGGGTGTGGAGGGGTTGTCTTGGTTGACACACCTCTTCAACATTGCGTGGAAGTCTGGGACGGTGCCTAAGGAGTGGCAGACCGGGGTGGTGGTTTCCCTTTTTAAAAAGGGGGACCAGAGGGTGTGTGCCAATTACAGGGGTATCACACTTCTCAGCCTCCCCGGTAAAGTCTACTCCAAGGTGCTGGAAAGGAGGTTTCGGTCGATAGTCGAATCTCAGGTTGAAGAGGAACAATGCGGATTCCGTCCTGGTCGTGGAACAACGGACCAGATCTTTACTCTCGCAAGGATTCTGGAGGGAGCCTGGGAGTATGCCCAACCAGTCTACATGTGTTTTGTGGATCTGGAGAAGGCGTATGACCGGGTGCCCCAGGAGATACTGTGGGAGGTGCTACGGGAGTACGGGGTGAGGGGGTCCCTTCTCAGGGCCATCCAATCTCTGTACGACCAAAGCGAGAGCTGTGTCCGGGTTCTCGGCAGTAAGTCGGACTCGTTTCAGGTGAGAGTTGGCCTCCGCCAGGGCTGCGCTTTGTCACCAATCCTGTTTGTAGTATTTATGGACAGGATATCGAGGCGTAGTCGGGGTGGAGAGGGGTTGCAGTTCGGTGGGCTGGGGATCTCGTCGCTGCTTTTTGCAGATGATGTGGTCCTGATGGCATCATCGGCCTGTGACCTTCAGCACTCACTGGATCGGTTCGCAGCCGAGTGTGAAGCGGCTGGGATGAGGATCAGCACCTCTAAATCGGAGGCCATGGTTCTCAGCAGGAAACCGATGGAGTGCCTTCTCCAGGTAGGGAATGAGTCCTTACCCCCAAGTGAAGGAGTTCAAGTACCTTGGGGTCTTGTTCGCGAGTGAGGGGACAATGGAGCGGGAGATTGGTCGGAGAATCGGCACAGCAGGTGCGGTATTACATTCAATTTATCGCACCGTCGTGATGAAAAGAGAGCTGAGCCAGAAGGCAAAGCTCTCAATCTACCGGTCAGTTTTTTGTTCCTACCCTCACCTATGGTCATGAAGGCTGGGTCATGACCGAAAGAACAAGATCCAGGGTACAAGCGGCCGAAATGGGTTTCCTCAGGAGGGTAGCTGGCGTCTCCCTTAGAGATAGGGTGAGAAGCTCAGTTATCCGTGAGGAGCTCGGAGTAGAGCCGCTGCTCCTTTGCGTCGAAAGGAGCCAGTTGAGGTGGTTCGGGCATCTGGTAAGGATGCCCCCTGGGCGCCTCCCTAGGGAGGTGTTCCAGGCACGTCCAGCTGGGAGGAGGCCTCGGGGGAGACCCAGGACTAGGTGGAGGGATTATATCTCTAACCTGGCCTGGGAACGCCTCGGGATCCCCCAGTCGGAGCTGGTTAATGTGGCCTGGGAAAGGGAAGTTTGGGGTCCCCTGCTGGAGCTGCTACCCCCGCGACCCGACCCCGGATAAGCGGATGAAGATGGATGGATGGATGGAACTTCATCTTCCCAAATGACTATTGCCTCTATAAAACATAGTCTCAGTCTCAAACAAAATTGGACATTCTAAGACTCATAAATAAGGTAGCAGGTGTTGCAGACAATGATAATCTTTCCATAGTACTATTACTCCTCGCTCTGACCTGCCCTAGGAAATGTACACTGTACATTTTTGCAAATGGAAAATAAATAGTGAAACATGTTGTTCTACTCATTTGACAGTATATTTATTCAGTTTTAGTGGGAGAGTGCTGGGAAAGCTTACTGTAAGATATGTATAAATATGTTATTCAGGAAACTCAATCAAAATGGTTATCAATATTGGAGGTTAGAAATCCATGAAGTGGGTGTACACCAAGTTGCTGGTTTATTAGGTACACCTAGCAAAAACTAAGACTAAAGTCTAATACACCTGCCCTGATATAAATCCTACCATCTGTAGTTTGTGCTTGCTTGCTGCTGTTTAATTGTACAGTATTACTGACAGATGTTATCCACCCTAACTTATCTCTACAATCACCATAACAACGAATCCTCTTTAAAATATTAAATAATTTATGAAGATATACCTAACAAAATGATGTACTGCACACTGGCAAATACTCAGTACCTGGCAAATTCAATGGTAAGTGACATGAATGTAACTTAACTGCACAAAATAATAGGCCCTCTTCAGGTGACAGTCTCTCAAACAATAGAATATTTTCTGTTATTTCTTAACGCAACACTGTGAACGTGCACAGGCAGGAAATACCACGAGGCCGATGCATTTGCGTCATATGCTAGTTGGCAAACAGATTAGTTTACAGTTTAGTTTTGTCAAAAACAGACAGGCAGACCGTGTTTCAGATTGTACAGACATGCACAGTATTATGTTAAGTGGTGTCCGCATCGATTATTATGCAACATTTACCTTTGGAAGGCCGTTTAGGTGTAACGTTAGGCTTCTTTGGGGTCGACTCCGGAGCGACAATAATCTCATCAGGATTTCCACCCTCTTCCTCGATTGCCTATTTGTAGGGATACGAACACATTAATAGACTGCACAAATCAGAGGGATTTTAAAGTAAAAATCAACGTCAACTGTATAAAAAGCTACGGAAATGATAGCGGTTAGCCGTTTGGCGTAAACGTTAATGTTAGCTAACTAGCTAGCTAACTAGCTAGCTAACTAGCACACAGCCGATGGGCCTCGTAAGCTAACGTTAACGTAGCTTTACGTTTAGCGTTACATTGGTTTGACAGACTACACTCGCGAAGCCACAAAATGCATGCTTCTGTAGCACTCGTATTAATCAAATGCATGAATTGCCTAATGCTTAATAAGTGAACAGTAATAGGATACCTCTTTCAGACGCACGGACAGCACGCTCTTGACGCCTGTTGTGTCCAGGTTTCGTTTCTTCAGTTCGGCCTTCAGATCGATAACTCTCAGCTCCGACAGCTTGCGGACCTCTGCGCCCTCCGGAACCTTCACGTCGGCGGATGGGTCAGCCATCGTTTTGTCCGTGAAAGTTTCTCTTCAGCTTGCAATAAACCTTTAACGCACTTTATTTGACTGATGCTGCACTACGAGCGGAAGCAGCTGGCTTGCAAAATGGAGGCCGTGGTGGTGAGCCAG
The DNA here is from genome assembly GCF_031162955.1 of Sander vitreus. Lineage (NCBI taxonomy): Eukaryota > Metazoa > Chordata > Actinopteri > Perciformes > Percidae > Sander > Sander vitreus. The sequence goes on from NC_135863.1 coordinate 18,325,565, forward strand.
TCGACGTTACAGCGCAGGCGCTGTACAGTTATAGTGCAGAGACACAGGAGAAATCCTATTATTATTGTACATCCATGGAGAAAGACTCCTCTCGAAATCATAGAGAGAACTCCAGAATTCACACATTCAGTAATAAAACTATCTTTAACCATCCATTATTAAAACAGGAAAAACAAGAAACGTGCAAATATAGCGATGGCAACGAACCATTTCTGACGTGTACACATTATGGATGTATTATTTAAGTTAAAAAGTTACAAAAAAATTAACAGTTTAATACAATCTTACGGATGTTTTATTATTCCTCCATTACAATCACATATCGAACTTGATCTGCAGTATTTACTTTTTCAATGCATTATAATGCAAATTCTTATAAAACATTACAAAAATTGAATGCATAGTTAAGACTATGATAACAGTTACAGTGACCATATTCAATGACCAAAGTTCAGGGACAGCTGTACAGAAACAGAAAATTCACAGGCTTTCCTTCCCATCCTTTCACTTTTCTTAAATAATGTGCACTGACTTATCCTTTGTCATAGTCAAATCATACGATTCATACTGCTTAGTGAGAATGAAAATTGTACATGTCACTAAATTTGTAGTTTGTGTCATTTACTTGGCTGTGGGGCAAGCTTTTGCTGGCAACTAGAGGTTGAGGGGCATCAAATAATTCAGGACTGTCCATCTCCTCTGGAATATTGGCACTTCTGGATGAAGTTGGAGAGTCAGTGGTGGAGGATTCTCTGCCAGTTTGTGCATGATATGTCCATGAACTTGAGGCTGAACCAACAGAGGCAAAAGAGGAGCCCTCAGGAACATTGAAGGAGTCAAGGCTGAGGGACGAGGAGGCAGAGCAGGCGCGAGGCGCTCGTGGCTCATGCAGGTTGAGTTTGGAGACCAGTGGTTTACCAACTGTCACTGGTTTCCTTTCATGTACTTCGTCATCCATGTTGGAATAGGTGTAATGAAGGCAGATGGTGAATGTGAGCTCCCTCTATGAAGACAGTAAAGAGCAAAATGGTTTGTTTTTTTAACTTAAGATATAAATATCGCTTAAATTGGTCAATAGATCAATGTCACACATTCTACTGTTAATTGTAGACTTAATTACATCTTTTTCAATTTAAAATGGTGGTGTAGTCTTATTCTTGACTGTGAAATAGTACTAATTTGTCTCCAGAAGGCACATTAACATTTACCAGGTTTCTCCTAGGACAGAAATAGAAGAAGTAATTATGAAAACAATAACAGGTGTCTGACCCTGAGTCTCTGCAGACATCGAATGCGTGTGTAGAGACTAGGGACCTCCGGTGAAGGAAGATTTTCCTTGATTAATAATAAACTGCCGGCTTCAAGCAGAGTCTCCTGGTTACTCTGCTTCAGATCAATGTCCACATCCTGCCAAAGAAACATACAGTAGATTACAGTCAGCACAGTGCTTAAAGTGTTTTTGTGTGCTTCAAGTATCCATAATCACACATTAATTCCCACTTAAAATATAGTGTATTGTGAAACACTGAAGGATTCAAGATCACAAGCATGATAACTCATCACAGGCCAGAACAAAATGTCTTTATGTGTCTTTAAAATCTCAAATCTTAATGTGTAATATCAGCTAACAAACCTCAGGGAAATCAGTAAGCTGAGCACAGCAGGAAACTATTTCTTTGGGCTTCTCAAGTATGCGAGTGTAGATGACCATGACGTTGGAGAACTCTGCAGCAAACCCAAGCTGAACCTTCACTCCACAGTCAAACTGCAGGCAATGGCTCTTTGGTAGGACTGTGAAGAAAGACATTTGAATGTAGGTATACTTTACTCTAAGACAAAAAATTTTTTATTTAATGGCAACCTTAAATAAAGTCATCTACAGACATGACAATAACTATGACAATATGACATGACAATATTAAATAAGTACCGTGAGCGACAGTCCACTGCAGGTTTCGAGCTGAATGGGATGCAGAGCACTCAGAGGTTTGTATCTGGTCGGTGAGGGAACGCCGCTCAGAAAGATTACTGCGTAGCTCCAGAGCCTGCCTCCCTCGTGTGATCTCACATCGACCCATGTCTGGTAAGAGTAAATATAATACAATATACAGTATGCATTAATTAGAGCTGTTAAAGGAACATGCCGACTTGTTGGGACTTTAGCTTATTCACCGTATCCGCCAGAGTTAGATAAGTCCATACATACCCTTCTCATCTCTGTGCGTGTCGTAACTCTGTCTGACGCACCCACCGCTAGCCTAGCTTAGCACAGATCCTGGAAGTAACCGGCTCCATCTAGCCTACTGCTCCCAATAAGTGACAAAATAACGCCAACATGTTCCTATTTACATGTTGTAATGTGTATAGTCACAGCGTGTGTATATTTAAATAACAAGGTCACATGAGACACAGCCATCTTCTAACCGTATACATACTGGGAACTATATTCTCAGAAGGCGAAGCACTGCTACTTCTGCTACTTGGGCGGAGTGATTTGCTCGCAGCACCTGAAGCCCTGTGGTGAGGAGCAGCAGAGAGTTCGCCTGGAGTTCGCTCAGAGTTGGAGTAATAATCACGCCCAGGTAGCAGTGCTTCGCCTTCTGAGAATATAGTTCCCAGTTTATATACAGTTAGAAGATGGCTGTGTCTCATGTGACCTTGTTATTTGTACACGCTGTGACTATACAAATCACAACATGTAAATAGGAAAATGTTGGCGTTATTTTGTCACTTATTGGGAGCAGTAGGCTAGATGGAGCCGGTTACCTCCAGGATCTGTGCTAAGCTAGGCTAGCGGTGGGTGCGTCAGACAGAGTTACGACACGCACGGAGATGAGAAGGGTATGTATAGACTTATCTAACTCTGGGGGATACGGTGAATAAGCTAAAGTCCCAATAAGTCGGCGTGTTCCTTTAAAAGCGTTTGAAAGAGTGTTGTCACAACAGGTGTGTTTCATCATCTGTCAGTGCTGTTACATAAGTGGTATGTGGCCAGAGCTGCAACATGCTTAAAATGTTAAAAAAAATTTCACACAGAAACTGTAGCAAACAATGGTTTTAAGTACTTATACGGTTAAACACATTGTTTCTCGCACATTCTTGTGCACCAGTTGAAAAATGGAACTATTTATTTGATGCCATCGTAGCAACCAGTACCAATGCTTTGCAATAGGATGTTCAATAAACCTTTCATAGCAGGCAAATCACAGGTGAAACTAATAACAGTAATGATGGCTCTGCTCCATCTAGGTGTGTCAGTGACCCGTGTCATTGAGCCAACACGCACAATACCAGAGCCTTCAAGAGTGAAACATTTCAAACTATAAATAACAACACCACAGTGGTTGGTCAGGTAAAGTGATGATTACAGCTGTCCTTTCAGTACAGTTTTAATGATACGGTAACATCAGATATAAGATTTAAGCCAATCACTAACAGTAAGCAGATGCAGAAGTGATCAGGCACACGTGTCTAATAATCAGAATACAATCATCACACAATCAAGCAAGCACACAAGCAATATAAAGGGCTGGAAGAAAATTCACATACAGGAGCTGCATACAATCCACTTTTAGGCCACATAATGCAGAGTAATCTGACCTAATGAATTTGGCATTACATTACATAGGATCATCTCAAACATGAAAATGTCAGGTGTAATCATACTTTCCATGCAACATAGATAGCTTATTGCATGCGCAGAGATCTCATACTTCACGTGTGCTCCACATACCTTCAGCCACTCGGTCTAGCATGACTGTGACCTTCTCATCTACACAAACTCGCCGTTTGAGGAAGTTTATGAAGATGCCATTTGACACGTCTTCCCTCTTCACTTCATATGCTTCAGCGTCAACGCATCTAAACACAACAAGCGACACAAAGTGACACCTTTTATCCTAATGGCAGTGAGATTAATTCAGACATGTACGTTTATGCTATCGACTACAACACTGGATAAGGTGAATTAAGACATAGTTCGAAAGTGAAGAGAATCAGCAAACTTACGTGGCATATCCAAACACTATATTTGCTGTCACCTTGAGCAGTCCTGGTTGAACAATGATGTCATCATTTAGGTTTCTAAAAATCATTAGATGTGCAGCAGATGATATAACCTCAATGTGACAAAAATAAAAAGCTGGTACATCAACTCTAATTTAAAAACCCATTCATACCTTTTGCGGCACATGTCCAGCAGCAATACGTTTAGTCCAGTCTCTTTCTCCTGCATCCTAGTAAGTATATTCTGCACACACAAACAGTGCTCTGATGTGTAGGAGGCCGGCGCATCGATTGGAACCATGAAACTGTTGCCGTAATTCTCATAACCATGACCAGCAAAGTATAGCAAGCCTGTGGATGGAAGGACGAAGAATGTTATCAAATTTGATGAAGTGTGTCACTAGATTAAGTTGGCACGAATGCTTGGTTAGATTCTTAGTCTTCCTAGCTTATTGCTTTTAAAAAACAAAAAAAGAGTGTTTTAAATAAGTTTTTAGTTAGTTTTATACTATATTTTGTTTTGTTAAAAAAAAGCTTTATGTAGAAAACAGTGGTACATCCATTTCATTCATTATCATATAGAGCAGGTGTTTAGCCTGTGTTACAGTCTTTAAAAGGGGTGATAGAATGATTATATAGGGTATTTCACACTGTTCCATAAGGTCTCCTAATAGGCTATGTAACATTGATTGGGCTGAAAATTGCCCGAATGCTATTTTATTAGGCCCTTAAACTACCCTGTGAATATGGCTCTATTTGGAACAAGAGCTTTTCTTCCAAATATGGTATGCTTCTGAATATGAGATGAACAATGTATACAATTTCTGAGATCTGCTCGACCTATTCAGAAGACTAAGCTGACCTCAGGTCAGTGGTGTAGCCAATGTAAATGTTGGGGCGTGACAAAGATAGAGACTAGAGCCAAATGAGGAGGATTTTTCAGAGGCAGTTTCAAATTGTGAGATTTGCAGAGGATAGAGGTGTCAATGGGATTTTGAGGTTCTATGTATGTCCTATTTACCCACCAAACTGTCGTTATTCAACTATGACAAGGAAAAATCGGTTTTGCATTCTATCTCCCCTTTAAAGTTTGTACAACACACAACTTTGAACAAAGCAAATATATTGTCCAGCTGGCAAGAGACCAACCGTATACTCCCTTGTCAAGCAGCAAGAGGAACTCTGTAACAGCGCTGTGCATCTCCTGCCAGTTGAGGTCGAGCAGGGAAACCACCTTGAAGTCCATTTGTCTGAGCAGGTTAGTCAACTCGTGGACGTCAGCGATGGGAGCACACAGCTGAGTGTGGTAGAGGTAGTTCATGTTGCCAATCAGGAGTGCAACTTTGTCTGTGGCTGTAGAGGGGAAGATAAGGCATCATGAAATAACTGTAAACCTACAAAATCATCATTTTATAGTGTATATTTTGATCCACAGATATTGTATTGTGTCTAACTGTTTGCACAAAACTCACCATAGAAATCCCTGGCTGATGGGGGCGGATTGACCATCTGTTGTAGAGGATGTATTCCTGGTCTGCAAGTTGATCTGTGAACTTCCTGTGAGTCTGTCAACACCAATATGAAAAGATATAAATAAAATTAAAAAAAACTTATGCTGTTTAATGTCATTTTTATTTCTACAGTGCTTGGTAACCACACGTTCTGTACGGATTGATTTCTTTTGATCAGATGAACCGAGTCCACAACTGATCAAACAGTAACAGTTTGAAGAATTACACACACACACACACACACACACACACACACACACACACACACACACAAGCAAGTGGATTAGCTGCTTTGACACCCACAATGTAAGTCTTTCACTGATGTACATACAATAGTGTGATGTAATGACACGGAACAAAATTCTAGTCTAGTTCCTGTATTCTCTCCTAAACATTCCATCAGAATAGGACCAATGAATATATACATAACAATACCTGGACCACGATCAACTTCTACCCAGGAGGCATCAGTGATGGAACTGGGGCCTGCATAAAAGTGCAAAACAGGAAGTTATTCACTGCACAGTACTGCACCTTTGCTCAAGTGTGACGTTGAGCCTATAAATGTCAGACTTGATGATGGTCTAACTATGTTTACAAATTCCTCAAAAGTAATACTATTCATACAATTATAATAACTGTTTTAAATGTTTAAGACCTCTTTAATCTTTCTCATTTATAATTTGACATTCTGAATATAAAAAATATATAAAAAATGGTCTCACCAATGGTGACTGTTGCTGTGTCACTCCACGCCTCGTGATACAAATTGAACATTTTGCATCTGTACTGTCCTCTGTGTGCTGTGGTCACACATGGGATCTACAGGGAATACAAGGAGATCAACTAAACAAGGCATACTGATACGGAGACTAAAAATGACAATTAGTTAACTGTGTTTTGATGATAAAGTCTCGACACCTGAATTAATTTGGCCTAACACATTTCCCTTCATTTATGTCATACTTACATACAAATAAACTTTTATTTTTTGTTTATAATATCCCTTTCATGATGATAGCACAGGGGGTTTGTATTTCTTTCCTTGGTTGTAAATCGTTATCTCCAAAAAAAATGTGTTGTAATGTTATACACAGTAGGTAAGCAGTTCACAGCAGACTCTGTGAATACACTTACCTTCAGTGAACGCAGCTTGTGTTGGGTCATGGGCACCATGTTGTGGTACCACTCGTACTGAGCAGGAGGGTTGGCCTCTGCATTGCACTCCAGGAAAAGAGTGTCGCCCTCAGACACGGTTTGGGACTGAGGCTGAAGGATGATAAGCAGCCCACTCGCTGCCCCTGGAAACAAACTGCTGCTGCAACCTAAGATGATAAGATTTACCAGGACATTATATCACATGCCATGAGATGAAATAGAACAAGATAAACAAGGAGACGAGAAGGAGGAGAGGTACCTGAACTAGGACCTGCAGACTGGACGAAGCGAACGTGAGCCCACTGGGAGAAGATAAAGTTTCCGCCATGGTGGACCCTACAGATATAGGGACCCTGGTGGACTGGGGCTAAAGGACACAGGACCAGCTCTGGTGTACTCCCTGTCTCATCCAAAATCTAAAACAAGAAAATAAATGGAAATTATCCATGAAATTATCAATTTATAACTGACAGTTACCATCACCAAGCCAAAAAGTAACACACATCCAGTCCAAAAAGTCCACACATCTCAGGGTTTGACCTTAAACCTTACCATTACTTTTTTTCATTCACATAATCATACAAGGTTTGACTGACCTCCTCTTTGCCTCTGAACCACTGGTAGCTGAGTCCAGGGGGGCCGAAGGCTCTGCAGGTCAATACCACCCTGCCCCCCACTGTGGCCCACTGGGTCTGTGGCTGCACTGTGATCTGAATCAGCTCTGACATTACCACACACACACACACACACACACACACACACACACACAAATCATATATACGCACAGACAAGCAGAAACAGAGCGCAGGTATTTTCATTTCGATGTGGAGCATCAGAGGCACAGGCACTGACTGTGAAAGTTGTATCAAATTTACAGTAGACGCTCCAAGGCTAGAGCCTTGCTATAGTGAATGCTGGCTCCATGGTATGGCTTACTGGGGCATCTAAATTAAACTGAGCCATCACTAATGTTTCCATTACACCTGTTATTTTACTGCTATAAGTCAAAATGTGCACACTAAGAAAAGTCTATTCACATATAAAGTACCAGTGCCTCAACATTTACATGTAGCCTATATGTGTTTGTACTTTCAAACTCTAATCAGAACATGGTAAATAAGGGTGCTGCAGTAATGGACGGTAAAAGAGAAAAATTGTGTTTTTTGAACATTAAAGCATGTGAACATTTACTAGTAGACCCCCAAAGTATAAATATGAACCTGGAAATGTGCATAATCTGTGACCACTGAACACTTTCTCTCTCTCTCTCTCTCTCACACACACACACACACACACACACACACACACACACACACACACACACACTTAATGTGGGATTATGAACATGTGTTAAAGAAAACGTTTGGCATTACAGCCAAATTTAAAGCAACAACTCACATTCTACAGACAAATACCAATATCTTTACCATTTAGGTAAGCAGATGTAATGGCTTAGATCAAGGGTTAGAAGTCTGAGCAAAGTATAATGTTAAACCCTGCTGGGAAACACACCCAAGCTTATTTCAGGTCCCTAGATTTTTATAGTTAAAGAGGTATTTCCTGAAAAATATGTCACATTTATGGCACCCCCAGTCACTTCTTCTATACCCGTGGTGGTGAGGTACTGCGCAGCTTCCTGGTGGCCTATCTTCCTCAGGCAGTGGAGCAAGAAGTCCAGGGAGCAGGAACGATCAGCAAGCCGAGCCAGGAGAGTGCGTCCTGGGCTGCCTGCAGCGCTCAGCACCTGTAGTGAGCAGCTGGTCAGCTCACTCTCACTGGAAGGAAGGAGTTCGAAGGGCAGAGTTAGTCTCGTGGTGACAGTTTATGGGGCCCAATGCAGGGGAGAGCCCAAATAACTGATTATAATGTCATACAACAAAGACAATCCTCGTACTACAGCATGAAGTGTTAATGTTTTAATTAGTTATTATGGTGGTGAAAAAGGTGTGGAAATAATTGAATAGTGCGCTCTATTATGTGATGCATTCAATATCTCACCTGCAGCGGAATTTTGCCTGCTCGGACACAGCATTGGCAAGCTGCCTCCATCCGCAGGTGGAGTTGTCCAACATCTTTGCCAGCCTGTTCAGGACTTGTTCACTCAAAGTACCAATGCTCATTTTACACTCCTCCATCTTCGTATGTGTCACCACTAACAAACCCAGATATCTACCGGACAAACGGGAACATTAGAGGGAACTTTAGGTGCAACAGACTTCCCCCCCAATAGAAAGTGACGATCGAGGGCCTAGCTACATGCCTACAACAGTGCTTTGATTGTTAGAGGAATCTCCCACACGGCTGGTAACGTTACGCCAATAAAACTAACTAGCTATAGGTTGTAAACACAGGCTCGGGACTATTTAATGAAAATGGGTGGCTCGGGCGAAATCCGCCTGCAAATTAACTGTAACGCGCGGCAGATATTAATCTGATTCAGGAAATAAAACAGGTAACAGCGAAGCTAGAAAATGAAACCAAGAACATTATTCAGACCAAAACATCGCGACGATTAATACTGCGCTGCCGCACACCGCCATTAACAACATACTAGCGTTAGCTATAACATTCATCAAAGTCGTGAAGAAAACTTACCGACTTTACGAGTACCGACCGGTGACCAAATCCATTTGTATAGAAAGAGGAACGAGTGCCTTTGCATAAAAAGAGCTGCCTGATGCATGTTTCACCCCATCAGCCTTCCAGTCTTACATGATTTAGCTAGTTCCCCAGATGATCTGCTTCTCATTTCGGTTCCTCATTTCTGTCATCCCCGGTTGGCTGATAGGCTCGATCATTTGCATGAAGCGTTGTCACAGCAACATCACTTTTACTGAAGCTTTTTTTGTTTACAGAAAGATCAACCTTTTAAGTTTTTCATATTAAGAGCTTATAACTGATTTATAAAGTATTAGTTAATTATTTGGGTCAATAATTAATTACAGTAACCTTTTTTAAGAGTGCTAGCAAACAGTCATATTATGACGTTGATTAAAGAACTAATAAAAAGGCAACGTTGAATATGTCCTATTTATTTATAATGAGTTTGCAACAACAACAAAAAGAACGCCATTTGTGGAAATATGAGCAGGCCATTCCACTTCACATATGGTTTAAAACCAAAACCAAAAACATAAACGTGAACAAATTAATTCATAGCAATGCAGTATCCCTGAACCACAATTTCACCACAAGGTCCACTAATCTTTGAAAGTTGAATTTCATGAAAACTGAGCAAATACCATATCTGTCTTACAACTGAAAGCTCCGTAACAAAACTAAATGGAACTAGTGGTGAGGTTGTTTTGCCAAATACTGTTTCCAAGGTCAAGAATGATTATGATGTATGCAGTTTTTGTTGAGACTGTTTCGTTTTTGAGGCCTTACTCTGGTTGTGGGTTGGACCCATTACATTGTGAGTGTTAGGTCTTATATTTTATTTCCACCTATTTTCAACATAACCATCAATGAGCTTTCTTATAGCTTTAAATTATTGTCAACACAGGGCCATTGAATATGCTGCATGATTTCAAATTACACGCTGGATGTGGCAAACAGTTGGTCTAATGACATTTCACTCAGCAAGCTCTGATTATACACCATGTCAGGTAATTCAGTCCACAGAGTCTGAGACAACCCGATGTACGGGAAGAAGCCCTCTGTCAGTCCCGTTAGGCCTAAAACTTCTTCCCTTTATGTAGTCTGTTGAAACGCCAAATGTTTTCCTTCCTCAGACGCTTCCAGTATTCCCAGGTTTCTGACTCCAGCTCGTGCAGCTTTTTTGGCGTTCCCAGGTTCAACTGGAATAACCTGAGTGAAAGATAAAAGGAGAGGGGAATAAGATCAGTGGAGACACATCAGAATTACTTATTGGCCATGCATGTTTAGAGATACAGGGACTTTGATGTAACAAGTTACACTCAGTCACCTTTTTATGTCAATAACTCTCTGACACAGTCTCACAAAACTGAACAATACAAGCATGTGTCCTTATCAATGTACCCTTACACTGTAAAATATCATCAATCTAGAGCACCTAGTGAATTTGTGATTTCCTGCATTTTTCAGAATACCATTCACTTACCAAAACATCAAACTTGGGCTGCATGTGTAGGTGTAGAGAGCAATTGTAATAGTGAAACGCAGCATGTGATGCCTAAAGAGTTTTGGATCTACTTACATAAATGTGAACATAAAGTAACAATCCCTATTTGAGTAAAATATGTACAGTTTTCTACTACAGAAGGACACATTTACTTGTTCATTCTTAACCAGCTTTTCTCTAATTTGACAGAAGGCAGACCGAGTCAGTTCTAAATTATGATGAGAGAAAGCAATACAAAAAAGTGGCAGAAATAAAAAGAAATGTGCATGCACTCACCACTCTGGATATTGGTCAGAAGGCTTCAGCTTGGGGTCTTCTCCTTGCTTGAGGATGTTGACCCCTACTGCATAAGAAGTAAGTTTGACAGGGTCTTTACACACCTCTGGACCCTTGAACTCTTCTTTCGCCATGCCTTTACCTTTCCCTTTGGCCGCTGCAAAAAACAGGAAAGAGATATTTGCAATGTTTACATCACTATAGTGACATGTTGATTGTGATTAAGGTCATGACGTGATTGAAAATAAGCCACTGATATTTTTGTGTTAATAATAATGGTTTAATGGCATATATATGCAGACACTGGTGATTTAGGTGGGAGGACGAACAAAACAAGTATCCACCATTTATTTTCCACTTTCATTCACACAGTGGAGAAAACTAAACGTGCCAGCTCAACTCGATACAAATGTCTCATATACATACCACAGCTAATTAACAACTGGCACTGAAGAACATTGCGAATAAAGATGGTACGTCTTCTTTACTCACCGACTTTCTTAGCATATCCACATGTCTGTAGTCTGTTCAATCCGTTCGTCCTGCATAGCGACGTCGTAGCGTTGGTTGTGATGCATTTCGTTAACGTGACTATCCTAAATAAACTGTACCCTGACATTTTTACTGTATGCTAGTTGAAAACGAAGCCCACCATGCTACAGTTTGACCAAAGAGTGACATTCATAGTCCCTTCAACTTCCGTTGTGTGCTTTTGTGTTTGGCTCTGTGAAAATGATCTACTGCTCCTCTCTGGCCGGGAAGATACACTGCAAGACGACTAAGTAGGCCGAGTCATTTCGCTTCAGTCCGACAGGTGGCAGCACTGCTACACGTGAGCCGGGTACCATAATAACAAAGTAGAAGAAGACAATTGAGAGCTTCTCGAAAATGTCTGAGTACGCTGCGGCCGAGAAGAGTGCCCTGAAATTAAAAGGTGTAGGAGCCGTTTCAGCAGGAAAAAAGTAAGTCTTGTGTCGTTCGGTATATTTTTTTTTTTTATAAGAGACGGTGCTTTTTAATCGACAAAAATACGTTAATAGACTGTCGCAACTGATAAAAGCGCTTGGTATTCAGGCAAGGCTAATGTTAGCATGTCTGCTAATCGAAAAACAATGTTACGTTAACTTGAAACGTTACTGAGATTATGTGAATACAATAAAGTCATATTTGGGCAAATCCATTGTCAAAATAGCATTGTACAGTGAAAACCACTGGTCTCATCTGTGACCTCAAAACTGTACACGGTGATAGTGTTACAGTCATGGCTAAAAACATTAGCTAGGTAACGTTAAGTTAGCTAACGTTAGTCATGTCCCTGGACAAGTGTGATCATTTTTTCTCTGTCCTGTCTGTTGGAAGGTAGTGGTTGGCCTGACAAGCTACTCATCAACTACCTGGTCATTCATTATATATCTTTTTTTCAGGAAGAAGAAGGATAAAGAGAGTAAGCGTCGCTTGGAGCAGGTCGCGACCAGTCAAAACGATGAGGAGGAAAAAACCAAAGCATATGTTGACAAAAGGACACCTGCTCAAATAGCCTTTGACAAAATGCAAGAGAAGAGGGTATGTTATGATTCTGCAGTGATTGATCAAGAATTTGAGGCAGAGACATAGCTAATAAATTAGATAAGTTATAAGATGTAAAAGTCAAATTTAGCAGGAGACTAAATTATCCAAAAAGCTCTGGCCGCTGCTGTCTTTTTAGCCAGTCTTTACCACTCTATCAGCCACAACGTCCTAGTAGTATGGGGGCCCATACTTTATGACACAAGCCAGCAATAACCTGTCACCAATCGTCAGATGCACACAATGGGTTTTTTTTTTGTAAGCACAAACAACACTAGCCTAAAATTTTATTATTACAAAAACTTAAATCCAAAAGACCTTTTTTGGAAACTTTCCAGGCATACAGTATGACAAATGAAGATTTTGCGCACTTAGCTTCACAACCAGTAATGCTGCAGATTATTAACTTATGCGCTGTTTTGAACTTTCCCGTTCAACCAAAGGGCTGATTAAATTGGAAATACAGCTGAGATTCAATATACATCTTTTTTTAAGTTTGGGTAAGGTTCATGATTTTTTTTTAGTCATAGTTTATTAGTCTTCACACCATACTGTATATTGGAAACAGTTATTAGCCATTTTCTACCCAAACGACAAAGTTCAATGTTTGAAGCGGTGAATGTTAATGCAACAGAATCAGAATCAGAATCAGCTTTATTGGCCAGGTTTGTGTAGACAAACAAGGAATTTGACTCCGGTAGTCTTAGCTCTCAAAGTACAACACTTAACATATTAAGAATAAAAACAGAGTTGACGGTAAGAATATTTAAAAAAAAAGAAGAAAAAAAAGTGTACAGTATAACAATACAATAGAATATACCATTTTACAAAAAATATACGAAAGAGAGGAAAGGAACAGTGCAATATCGGTCAATAGATAGAGATTTTAGGATTTAAATATGAGTACAGTGCGAGGCAGATCAGTGCAATGGTAATATATTAATAGCAATATTGTAATTGTTGGATTGAAATAGACATGAGGTAGATGAGCACAACAGTGGTGGTTGACTTTGTTCAGTGTGAGGGTGGGGGCTATTTCTGAGTGTTCAACAGAGTGACACGTATGTTTAGAATATGACCAGCTACAAGAGGCAATTGCAGTAAATGCATAGCATTAAGGCAGTTTAAGCATGTGATTTATTGCTCACACTGTGAGAAGACCCCAGCTGTTTTCACTCACACTCACAAATGAGTCCATGTCAAGATTGTGGTTTTAATAGTGTTGCTGTTTTGTAGTACACTGGTAGTGATGTTTGTGGAGGTATTTACAGTGTGCCTAAACTGACAGGGATTACTGTGTATTTTTTTTTAAGGTTTATTTTGTATTCATTTGTATCTCTCTCTCTTTTTCCGTGAAGCAAATGGAGAGGATTTTGAACAAAGCATCAAAGACACACAAACTTAGAGTCGAGGTAAGTCATGTCAGATCTGGCATAGCACCATTCAGTCCCAGCTTGTTAAATTCAGTGAAATGTGCATTAGTCTGTAGACTATACATTGCAGTTGAAATTATTTTAGATTTATAAACCGAGAAAAGGAACAAAATAATGTATCTTCTATTGTTTGTTGATTTGCAGGATTTCAATCGCCACCTGGACACCCTGACAGAGCATTATGATATTCCCAAGGTCAGCTGGACCAAATAGAAGAGGAGCAAATGTTGTTTTTTTTTGTTTTTTTGTTACCGCTTCAAAAGTCTTGCACATCACATTTTGCTTGTTTTAAAATTCCCTCAATTGGCATTCAGTCATTATGATTTAAATCCTGGTGTATACAATAAAGGACTTAGTTAACTTGTATCTGTCGTGTTTCTTTGTCTTGCATTGTATACATTAGAGGTGTTGAAATTAATCAAATGATCAATGCATCGAATCGTGGACATGGACGATGCTGCATCGATAATCAATTATTTCTGTTTACAATTTAATGTTAGTCCTAACAACCTTTCTGTTTACATATTCTGTTATGTTTTGCACATTTAGGAAGTGCCATGTGCTCAGTGCTGTAGTTTTATGTATCCATTTGATTTAGTATTAGAGCACTGCAGAATGTTTTGTTTTTGAAGCTTGAAAAGCTATGAATTAAATATCCTATATGGCTCTAATAGTAAAAATGTATTTGATGCATCGAGATATTGAATCGCTGACATGATAATCGTAATAGAATCGGGAGATCAGTGAAGATTCACACCTCTAGTATACATCCTTGTGATTTGACCACATGGCAGATCAGCTATACATTTAAAGTGTGTGTAAACAATATACATTATGAAGACAAATGCCAGAAAGCGGAATATACTTGCTTTTTAATGAATACATATTAACTGGCTGCAGAAATGGCACACATACTGTAAACCAGAACATGCAAGGTACAGTAGCCCATGCTGAATTATTTGGGATGGCACTGTGAACATCTGAACTACCGTGAAGGTATCAACTAATAGTCAAAAAGTATTTAAGACTTTAAATACCAAAACTAACAAGTTGGTATACAAATATACATATTTCACTAAACAACTACTTTTGACACATTGGCAGTAAAACAGTATGATGTTTGTGTGAAAAACCTGGGTTGAGTAGCATCTTAAAATATGTAATTGTATCAATCAAATGGGAGGATTTACTGTTTTTACACTAACAAATGTATCACAGTGTAAATGTAAACACCACCACCAGTTTGTAAAACACAGTAAGAAGCAGCATCAAACAACGGCAAAGCATTCTCAAACTTTTTATTATGAGATGTTCAGGATTCAGAGAATGTTTGGATCATACAGTTCAGCCTCTTTGATTTAATTGGAAATTGTCTTTTCTCACACTGGAAAATGTATTTTCTTTGCTTTGTAGTGTTTCTTGTGTTGTCAGAGTTTACTTTGGCCCCAGCATTTCACTTGGCTTCACCCACTGGTCAAACTGCTCCTCGGTCAGGTAGCCCAGCTCCACGGCCACGGCCTTCAGCGTGGAACCCTTCTTGTGAGCCGTCTTGGCGATGGTGGCTGCTTTGTCGTAACCGATGTGTGGGTTGAGTGCGGTGACCAACATGAGAGACTCATTCATGAGCTTGTTGATCCTCTCTGTGTTGGCCTCGATGCCCACCACACAGTTGTTGGTGAAGGAGACAGATGCGTCGCCGAGTAGCTGAGCTGAGTTCAGCACGTTCTTGATCATCATGGGTTTGAAGACGTTGAGCTCAAAGTGTCCGTTGCTGCCTCCGATGGTGACTGCTACATTGTTTCCCATTACCTGAGCTGCAACCATGGTCATGGCCTCACACTGGGTGGGGTTCACCTTGCCTGGCATGATGCTGCTTCCCGGTTCATTCTCTGGTAAGATGAGCTCTCCCAGGCCTGAGCGGGGCCCTGACCCTAAGAATCGGATGTCGTTGGCAATCTTCATCATGCTGACAGCCACTGTGTTCAGAGCTCCACTCAGCTCCACCAGAGCATCGTGGGCTGCCAGAGCTTCAAACTTGTTGGGAGCGGTCACAAACGGCAGGCCTGTGAGAGAAGCAACAGTAGAAGCTACTTTCTCAGCAAAGCCAATGCGGGTGTTGAGTCCTGTCCCTACTGCTGTGCCTCCTGCCGCCAGCTCATACACCCTGGGCATGGCAGCCTTTACTCTCTCAATGCTGTACTTAACCTGCTGGACATAACCGCTGAACTCCTGTCCGAGCGAGAGCGGAACAGCATCCTGAGTGTGTGTGCGTCCAATCTTGATGATATCTTTGAATTCTTCAGATTTGGCAGCCAGAGCGCTGTGCAGCATCTGCAGGCCGGGCAGCAAGACGTGGTGGACCTCTGTGGCTGCAGCAATGTGCATGGCAGTGGGAAAGGTGTCATTGGAGCTCTGACTTTTATTGACATGATCATTAGGGTGGACAGGATCCTTGGAGCCTAGTTTTCCTCCTAGGATCTCAATAGCTCTGTTGCTGATCACCTCGTTGACGTTCATGTTGCTTTGAGTCCCAGATCCAGTCTGCCACACCACCAGAGGGAAATGATCATCCAGTTTACCAGCTGAAACCTCATCTGCAGCCTGGATGATTGCATCTGCTATCTTTGGGTCGAGACCGTACTCCTTGTTAACCTCAGCAGCCGCTCTCTTCAGAATACCAAAGGCCTTGATCACTTGGATTGGCATTCTCTCACTTGGTCCCCCTATCTTGAAGTTCATGGTGGATCTGACAGTCTGGGCACCGTAGTACTTGTCAGCTGGGACCTTGAGCTCACCAAACGTGTCCCGCTCGATCCTGTACTCTGAAGCGGCCATTCTGGACGTGCAGATGCGGAGTTTAGAGTTGACGTTAACTCTTTGCAAAGTCAGGAGTTTGCAGTTAAACTGCTGGACGCGTCTCAGAGACCGAAACATGGCTTCTCATTAGAGGTGAATCCGGGGGAGG
Organism: Sander vitreus; assembly: GCF_031162955.1. NCBI lineage: Eukaryota > Metazoa > Chordata > Actinopteri > Perciformes > Percidae > Sander > Sander vitreus. The sequence continues at coordinate 18,342,584 of NC_135863.1, forward strand.
TCAATGCAGCCTTCCACATTGTGATCTGTCATTGGGTGAAAAGGAAACTGATCGTGAGTCAGCCAATGGCGAGGTAAGAAAGGCGGGACTTCCGCTGTGGCTGTCGTATCGAGTGGAAACGATCAGGCTGCTTCATCCGGATCAGTGAAGCGTCTCACAACATTCCAGGTTTGTACTTCCGGTATACCAGAGAAGGATCATTTACTTTGTAGAATAAAAGTCAGTAACCTTACATAATTTAATAAATGTCAAAACCAATTTAACAATACATGTAATGTATCCAACAGGCCAACTTTTAAAGAAATATTTGAAATTTCTGACACATGGCGTTTGTGATATTGGCATAGAAACATTTTAGGTCATCTATAATGCCTTGAAAGCCATGTTTTTAGTTACTACATGCTATGTACCCCTATTTATTTCTATTTCTGTACTTATAACTAACTAATAAAGTTGTTGGGGGGGGGGGCATTTCTAATATGATGTGATTGTGTAATGTGATGTGTGTGTAATGACACTGAAACACATGGAAGTTAATTATATTTGATATATTATAGTTGATATATTTACCCCCTGTTAGACGCTGTACTGTACATGGACCCAACTTGGTACAGAAACCTAACCAAAAGGTTGGATAATGTTCTAATTCTAATATGTATGAATGTACACTCTACAATGATGATGCTACAGTAGTATGTGTACAGTATACTGTGCAGCAAGGTGCTGGATTGAGTTTGCAAATGCCTCTTTAGAGTATATTCAAATGTTGAGGTATTAGGTCCAAAAGGAAGGAACTCTGTGTGCTTTGGACTTACTGCTTTACTTATTACAACTATTGGGGCCCTGCATCATGTATAGGTTTGGCAATGCAAGACTATGCATCATGTGGCATGTACTTTTATTGTGATATTGTATAGTGTCCTAAAATATATAATTGCATTGGTTTTTTTAACACATTTTGTGTCCGTATAGAGATTATTTGATAAAGATATATTGCATTTTCATTTAATTGCAAAAACCATTGTCACTTAATTCCAATGATTTTGTATAGAGTAGAAAGTCCTTTATTTTGAAGACTGAGAACGTTATTTCACCGGAAGTGTTTTGAGCGTTGTTGCTATCTTCCCTCCGCCGTCTCTTCTCGCGGTAACGTTAGTGTACTGTTAGCTTGCTAGCTAACCCCATCGTTTCCAGGTTTCGTGTCGACCTGAAAAAAAGCAAACGAAGAGAGACACAGAAAGGCTACGCAGCCGAATACCTTTTAAACCCAGGCTGCATTGAGGAACGGGACAATGCCACACAACTTCCAGCCCGGAGATCTGGTCTTCGCTAAAATGAAGGGGTACCCCCACTGGCCAGCCAGGGTAAGCAAGTAACGTTAGCAGCAGCCGGAGGGGCGGAGGGGATGAGCTACTCTGCATGGGACGCCGGAGAAGGTTCTCTGTGTATCCTCGACACTGTCTAACATGAATAACGTTACCTATCATACACATAGCTACATAAGTTAATGTTTTGTTGTGCTTTAGGCCCACAGTCAGTGTACGAGCATCGTAATTTGCATGAGATGCTGTTGGCCTAAGTAACGTTAATCTGAATGGAAACGTACAGCAGCGACGCTAACGTTATTTTGGAAATGACGTTTGAGATCACTGCAGTATTTCTAGATAAGAAACCCTCTTCTCAATATAGAAAATACCCCCTATCCATACAATTTCCATAAGTTAAGTCTGTAATGTTTTGTTTTCCAGAGATAACCAACATCAATACATGCTACCATCAGGTTTGAGTCCCAGATTATTTCTTGCCACCTGGTGTTTACTTGAAAGTCTTGCTTGTTTACAGATAGAAGATGTGGCTGATGGGGCAGTGAAACCACCTCCTAATAAAATCCCAATTTTCTTCTTTGGGACACATGAAACGTGAGTACACAAAGTACAGTACTGTAAGTAACGTTAATGGATTACTTTAAAGCAGATGGTTTGGCGTCAAACTGGAATTCACTACAGAATGATTGAAAGGGTTACATATAAATAGTTTTCAGTTCAAGAAAATGTATAAAAAAAGAGTAATTAGACAATATGAAGTTAGTCAGGTGAAGGTATAAGTTGATTGTGAATTATTGTGTATAGCTCTTGATTCTTCTTTTTTTCTCATGTTACTGTACGCATTGAATGTTAAGTAACTGTAATTGACAGCTCATCTATTTCTATGGTTTATTTATGTTTGAGTAAGGGGCAGGGAAAATCTTATTTGGCTCTTTTCGGTCATGGAATGTGTAAATGGACTTGTGTTTTGAATGTGACTCGCTTTTTGAGTTGTGCATTACCATGGGCGGAACAAATGAAATAAATTATTATTATGAGTTGTTAGAGAAAGCTGTTACTGGTATGTACAGAGCAGTTTGACTTTAAATGACTGCAAATGCAGTTAGCTTCTTCTTTTTTTTATCCATCTGGAAGGAGCAAATTTGATTACAAATTTGGTTGAAATTCATTGACTCAAGTGTAGTTGCTTTTTTTGTCATGCATAGTTGAATTGGCTGTGCCGATTTTGAAATTCTGGCCATTGACTCATCTGTTTGTTTGCATGATATCCTCTTTGAGAGTAATGGTGTGAGACAAAAACACACGCATCACTTCTTTTGTCTCACACAGTTGCTTGTCCGTCTCCTCTCTTAAACTTTGCTCGTTTCTGAAGGTCCAGTGTTAAACATGGACCCGTGTCAGTCTCTGTGTGCAGTATGTCTGATGTGTCTGATCTGGCATCAGACACCATCCGTTTGACAACATGGCACCTGCAGTATATTAATCCATCACTAGGTGGCACAGTATGATGTTCTAGGGTCTCAAGTCAGTGAGCATACTTAATGTCAACCTGTTGTTTAATGATAACGTTGGGGAGGTTTTAAGTAAGTAGCTAAATTGTTCACATTTTCTTTTATCTCTTGCTGTTTCACAGAGCATTCCTTGCAGCTAAGGATCTTTTTGCCTATGAAAAGTACAGCGAACGCTATGGAAAGCCTAACAAAAGGAAGGGGTTCAATGAAGGTTTATGGGAGATCCAGAACAATCCACATGCCTCCTACAGTGCCCCGCCTGTAGTAAGTTACCCCGAAATCAGACCTAAATCCTGAAGCATCCATGATTCAACATTACCTCATACTCTTAAAAATACTGTACATGTTCTCTTGTTAAGTTAACTTTAAGGTGTCAAACCTGAAGGTTTTTTTTCTAATCATTCATGCTCATTTGATGCTTATTAAACTAACTGATGTGATTTTCATGCCCATTGTTTTCAAAACTCGCTAGTAACTTTTGAAGCACTTTGAATGATCTGATTGTTGAAAGGTGCTTTACAAATTAACTTTCCGTGTCTTGTCTTTTGATTATAATGCTGCAGTTCACACTAGGGCGTCCTGATGCCCAGCAGTTTAAGGTGTGATGCTTCCTGCAACATCTATTGTTCAATTGTAACCAGGGAACTGCATCTGCATTCTGCATCTCTGTCCCCATGTTTCATTTCACTGTCGAGGGGAAGGTAAAATGTCCCGAAATTTGTATTAATCTTCTCATCACGGTTCGTCTGCAGCCAGCCAGCTCATCTGACAGCGAGGTCAACAATGCCGGAGGAGGGAGCGATGAGGATGACGATGAGGGAGAAGCCCCGGTGCCTCAGAAAGTAGACTCGGCAAGTGAGGTTGACTCTGATTCTGGGAGTGAAGACCAAGGAAAGGGAGGAGGAGTGAAGCGAAAGCCACCACCTGTGAAGGTAATTGACGTTTAATTTCACTGTCGGTGGGAGAAAAAAAAATCCCTGCTTCATCTAAACGCCATTTTCAGTCATTTGGCTAAAATCATTAACTCATTAGAGCACACTAACTATGTTGTTGAGCTGAATATAAAATGTCATTCTTGCTCACAATTATGGGTACAAGAGGGCGTCGCTTGGCACAATACACAACCAAGTGGTGTGACAAGTGCCATTGGTTACCATAACAATTAGCAATGCTTAGATCTTCACTGAGAATGTATCTGCTTATGTGAGAATAAAAACAGTAGGTAGCAAAAAATGATTAATTACTGGTAGCTTCATTTTTTTGTATTAGGAGTTGTCATCGCAACGACAAAAGCAATAATGATGATTAATGGAGCTCATGTGCATGGCTTGAGCGCCGGTTTGACCGGGCGGATTGTTTGGCTGAAACAGTTGACTGCATATGGAAAAAGAGCTGCAGTGACATAGTTTATAATGGTTCAGTTGTTTTATTTGAATGAATGTGTTTTCTATTTAAGCGGCCTCCCCCTCCAAAAAAGGCTCGCGGCTCATCCAGTGACCGAGATGAAGGGGAGAGTGGATCCCCCTCTGATTCAGAACCCACACCTTCAGAGTCTGAGTCCGGCAAGAACAGTGACCAGGTAATTACACGCACAGATACACACAACACGGTATGATTGTTGGGTGAAACTAAACCGCCTATAAATTACTAATTTGTTTTCTTCCAACAGGATTTTACTCCAGAGAAGAAGTCTGGTGGACGAGGTGGAAAGAAAGCAGGAGGCAGAGGGAAGAAAAAGGTGAACCATCAGCCCCCTTGCACATTCAAATTTATTTAATTTTTTTTTTTGTCATAGCAGCTTGTGATTTCTTCTTTTTATCTCCCAACTCTATCCCCTTTTTTCCCCTCTGTGACGTTGCAGAAGGCTACGTCTGCATCGGACTCCGACTCGGGATCAGGGTCAGAGAAGAAAGTAGTTGACAGCGACTCAGAGGACCAGAAGCCTCGGCCAGCTTTGTCTGGCTCTGAATCCCGATCTGGCTCAAAGTCTGAATCCGACTCAGATCCACCTCCCCGGAAGGGCCCGCAGGCACGCAAGAAAGGTGTGGGTTGAGTCTTGTTTAAGATCGGATCGATCAGTTTCAGCTTTATCCAAAGTTCTAGAGATGAATGTCGTTTGATATTGAAGGAAAGATTTCATGCCTTTCTATTTGCTTATGTAAATGTGCTCAATGCTAGTTTTTTTTCCCCCACCCACAGAGAAGCCCCCACCAAAGCCTCGTGCACGGAAACCCAAACCCGCCCCGGCAAAACGAGCACCTTCATCCTCTTCGGACAGCGATAGGTCAGTCAAGTCTTTGACTATATTTATTTATATAGTCCAATATCACAAATTTGCCTCAAGGGGCTTGACTGACAGACAGACAGACAGACAGACAGACAGACAATGGATGTCATGTGCACAGAATAACCAGGCTGCTCTACAGATTTCCTGTTTGTTTCCTGTTTATGCACCACATATTCAATACCGTATTGTGACGTCCATACCAGCTTGTTGTGAAAGGCAGCGTAACGGTTGCAATGTGTTTTTTCACAGTGACAGCGACACTGACCGCATCAGTGATTGGAAGAAACGAGATGAGGAACGCAGACGGGAGCTTGAGGAGCGCCGGAAAAAGGAGGAGGCAGAGGAGCTCCGCAGGCTACGTGAGAGAGAGAAGGAGGAAGACGAGCAAAAGAAAAAAGACAAAGATAAGGCCAAAAAAGGGAGCGACAGTGACAGCAGCAGCTCAGACGGAGGTGTAGATGATCACCCATTGAAGAAGTCCAAGAAACCCCCTCCACCCCCAATCCCTGCACCCTCGGACTCTGATTCTCCAACTGAGGTACAACCACTTGCTAAAAAATACGACGTTACGTTTTGCTTTATTCAAAGTAATGAGACTGCAGGTGACTGGGTGCCATTGACACATGTGACACCTTGTGCTTTTCCAATCAAAAGGCTAAGAAGTCATCCAAGAAGCCTGACAACCAGAAGAAGGCAAGAATAAAGAAAGAGAAGGAGAGAAAAGAGAGAAAGGAGAAAGAGCTGAAAGAGAAGAAAGCCAGACGCTCAGAAGAGAAGTCCAGAGCAAGGTGAGTGCACAATGGGGAACAGACTACGGTATGCAAACCTCATTAAAATTGAATGTACACAGATCACAGTTCTCTCTCTCTCTCGCTCTCGCTCTCTCTCTCAGGTCTAAGCCTGAAAAACCCAGACGCAAACCAGAGAGGCCGCCAGAAAAGAAAGTGGAAAAAAAGAAGGGTCAGTGTCTCATGCAATCAGTCAGTTTGTTCACTGCAGCTGATTAGTAAACTTTTCTTGGTGGAAATGTATTTGCATACACTAAAACTGTGCGACAGGTAGACCGATCAATTATGTTTATTGTTTTTGTGAGGTAATAATTCAGTACCGAATATTGACCGTTACTTGGTGTGTCCATATGCAGAGCCATCGCCAGAAGAAAAGCTACAGAAACTCCACACTGATATCAAGTTTGCACTGAAAGTGGACAATCCAGTAAGTGACATCTATGATTTTGATAAAATACAATTTGCCCATCTTTCTGTGTTTTTATGCCAGCGTGAAAACTGAAATTGTATGTATTTGTGTGTTATTAGGACATAGACCGGTGTCTACAAGCCCTGGATGAACTTGCAGCGGTGCCTGTCACCAGCCAGATCCTCCATAAGAACGCTGAAGTTATTGCAACACTAAAAAAGGTGCATTTTTTTTTGTCTATTGTTGACGGTCCTTAATTCTCAATAACTCATCTTGCACAAAGACAGGATAACCCACAGTTAAAATAATGGAAATAAATATAGATGACATGCTGTCCTAATTTAAACTAAAATGTACTTTTTGTTGTAACGTATTTCATTAGTCAGAATATAACACAGTCATACACTTTGCACTTGAAAAGGTGGGGTCTCTGGAGGTTAACAGTTGCTTTCTGGAGTATTGATGATTGTTGGATACTACACTAATCCACTGCTTAATGCTGCTTCTCTGAGATATAAAATGTAAGCAGAAACACGAAGACACTATAGTTTTCCATGTCTACTGTGTCTTTTTTTAATAACTCCATATAGAAATGTGGTTACTTTACTTCTCTAGTTTTATTGATTCATTTCATTTTATTTATTAACTCAAATGTGCATTTACAAGATGTTAAATATCAGTCAGTTAAATGTCAGCCTACCTTGTTTGTTGTTTTTTAATAATCAGGGCTGTACTGTATTTTTTTAATTTCAATGATCTATTTGCAACTTTTTTCATGCGTTTGTTTGTTTTTGTTAATGGACAATATAGATTCGGCGGTACAAAGCCAGCAATGCAGTCATGGAAAAAGCTAGTGAGGTCTACAACAAGTTAAAACTTCGCTTTGTGGGAAAGCCGGACGTGGCAGCTAAACCTCAAACGGACGACAAGGAACCAGAAGATGATGAGAAGAAGACACAAAACTCAGGTAAAAACTAGTGATAGACCGATTTTATCGGATATTTGCGTTTTTACGTGTATCGCCATCGGCCGATACGCGGCTGCTGCGTTCGCCGATATATTTTTTTTCTCCCAGCATTATTTACAGACCGGCATCCGCAGGCAGCTCTGTGTTGCTGGAGACGCTGCAGTTCACGTGCAGACCGTGCACTGCCCCTCCACCACTAGCAGAGTGCTGGTGCTGGAAGCCTGCCAGGCTTCCAGCACCAGCACTCATGGCAGTCTTAAATTACAAATCAAGCACTTTATTTCAATGGGTACTTTTCAGGTTTATTGTTTTTCTTAAATTATTTAACTGTGTTGACAAGGGACATTTTGTGATGACCTGATTATATCTGTCTTATAATATGTCAGCAAGCAATGCATCATCAAGGCTGTATTGTAGATGTTGATGAAAGCCTTTTACCCTTGCACAGTTAACCATATGCAGTGCACCCATCCATATGATGCACATTGCACACATAATTTGGGTGATATGAATGTAAGATGATTGCAGAAGTGACACTGATCTTTGTTTTTGTTTATTATTTTTAAAGAAATGGCAGAGCAGATTCCGAAAACAAATCCAGTGTGGCAGGGTTTACATTTTTATGATATAAATTGAGGGAGCAAAAGCAGTATCGGCTCCAAATATTGGCTCAAGAAAATCGGCAGCCCGTATCGGTCATCGGCTAAGGTTGATGGAAAAAAAAATCGGTATCGGCACTATCTGTCGATCCCTAGTAAAAACTCACACCTTGGATCTAGCCTCCATCTGGGTTTGATATTACCTCCGATTTGTTTTGTATTTTTTTCTTTTAATCTATTTCCATTTTCTAGACTCCACTCCAGTGAATGGGGAATCGGAACAGAAAAAAGATAATATGGAGGTAGAAGAAAATCCAAAATCTCCTGCCCATGAGGAGAATAATGATAATACTGCTTCAAGTCCAATCAGGTAAGCATCCCATGTGAAGTAATGTACAGTACATTTTTGCTCTACTTGTAATTGGCACAGGCTACTAACTGATATGAAAGCAGATCTTGGCTCATGGACAATAACAAAAAGGCATGAATCTCCTTGGAACGATGCCATATTTAGTTTTAAGCTGAGCCATTTCATGTCTTCACTCAGCACTTTGTGTCAAAGTGGGACCGATTTGCTAACCATGACGAAGCTTATGTTGAGCATCTGCTCTTTAATATACAAGTAATCCTAATTGAAGCACAGCAGTGGTCGTGACTGATAATGTACTTTCTGTTTAGACGGAGCCCAGACAGCCCTGCTGAACAGCGGCTTCACTCATATGAAGAAGCAGACAACTCCATCTCCACAGAGATGGAACCACCTGCTGTAGAAAGCTGAAAGACCCTTAACCACCACTGCAGTGGACCAAGTGCTAAAGATGGTGGCCTCTTTGTTTGGCGTCATACAGTGCTCCAACATTGCAACACACACCCAGCATTTCCTACAGTATCTGTTACGTCAATGTTGATGTTTTGGACATTTTGTACTATAATGATATCAAACCAGAAGGCCCTGTTGCTCAAACCAGTTGGTCCATTATTTATCACAGCAAAAAGGAAAGCTTATTAGTGTGATAGTTTGTGGCGCTGCGCGAACTCCTTTTACTTCTGAAAATGTACTTTTTTCTTTTATACAACACTCAGCCCGTCCTGGATCTTCACCCTGTAATTCTGCTACTTTGTTCTTTCTACCACATGAACTCTTACTTTGGTCTTTCATACTGTATGTATATTGAATGATTACATTTTTAGCACTTCTAACCTTAAATTAGGCTGGGGTAGTATGAGATGAAACTTCAATGATTCTCGTGGGAAAATGGAGCCATGCCGTTAATTTTTTCGCTTGGAAGATTTGGTGCAGCCCGAACATCTGTTGGCTTCATTTTTTTTTTTTTTATAAAGCCTACAAAACATCAAAAAGGCCTCTTGTCTGTGTGTATGACATTGTGAGAGTGGTAAAGTACTATTGTGAGTCTTTTATGTTAAGTATTTCTTTTTAAATTATCTGGTCTTGATCCAGTTAATCCAGTCTGAAATGTAAAGCCATTAATTGAGTCCCTTAACTGTTTTACAACTGACTTCAACCTACTTTTTTTATAGCCTTATTTGCAAATATTTGCATTTACAGTTTTGTCTAAAACAATAATTGCTGTGGAGTTGAACACCTTCTACTCTCCTCTCCCCATAGTGTCTGCTTTCAGTAACTTGCGTAATACATGGAATAAATGTACAGATTGAAAACTGCCCTTAAAAGCTATTGAGATCTCATGTAGCTGCAGCCTATTTTGACATTTTCCTGTCATGCATACAACAGGTGTTTTTAGTGCTATGTAAATTGGTAAAGCATTTCTATCACTTAGTTGAGACTTGAATAAAAATCTCAGCATGGTTTTGTTTCTATTTCATTTCTTGGCGTGTAAAACTTTCTTTTAATCAATTTGCTTTGCTTGTGTTAAAGAGTGTTTTACCAACAACTGCATCAGCAAATGGTTGGTTATTTGTAGGTTACTGGTACTAAAATGATAGTCCACATTCTTTTTATGCAACATAGCCCACTGCTCTTACATACTCCACTGACTGTAGGCTTGTTAATGACTGGTTGACATGTCATGGGGCTCATTCACAAAAGTTGACAATATTATGAGGAATTATAGCACAAGCCTTCAAACTGACAGTGTCTTTTTTTCAATTATGCTGTGTCATAAAACAGTTTGCTATTCTGAACGGGGGGGACTAGACCTTTAAATCCACTGATTTCCATATGAGAGTCTCGCATAATACTCAAGTCAGCTGACTTAAGACGCCATTTTGTCAGCCATTTCCTACACTGAGCCATTGCCAGCGTCTCTGCACAACACAGGACGCCCCGTCTGGCCTCAGCTTCATCTACCCGGGCTTGGCAAACAGCAACGGACCCTGCACATACGGTACCCGGGTGGATGAGAGACAGTCTAGAGGGTCGGTCAGCACCCACTAGACCTCTGGAAGGCGCTTGGCCCCGCAGCACAGAAGCGGCACAAGTCACGGGCAGACATGGCTTTGAAGATTGTCAAAGGGAGCATCGATCGGATGTTCGATAAAAATCTCCAGGATTTAGTACGTGGCATTAGGAACCACAAGGAAGATGAGGTAAACCCACCAACGAGCAAACACTGTCACCTGGAACATTTTTTAACCTCACATTCATTAATGTGTTTGACTTAACACACATTGGCATTAACGTTATCGCTGACCAGCTAACGTTAGCTAACGCTAGCTAGGTAAATTAACGCTAGGTAGGCTGACCAGCTAACGTTAGCCAACAGTCACTCAAAACAGTCCTTTTCAGCGGCTAATGTTTATTTAACGTTTGCTAAATGACAAGTTAGGGAATGCATGTTGGTGATAACTTTGTAGTAACGTTAGCTACATGTCAGGGTTTAAGCAAGGAGGCTTAATGAAGAGTTGTTACTGACAGCTAGCAAACCTAACGCTAGCTAACTGACAGAGGAAGCAGCTCGATAGATTATCACAAGGGGAGATTACTCTTCGGCATAACGGTACCAGAGAGTACTTATAATGTGAACAGTCTTACTATTAGGCAACTACCGCTAACTAGATCAATTATCGGCCTTTAGTGACTGATTCATTTTGGAAGAAGCATCCAGAGGTCTTCAATCTGCCAGATATATGTGTCACTTATTTGAGTTGAATGGCTGATGCGATACTCTGATTACATGGGCAAAGGACAGAGTGTGAAAGAGGCATAGCCTGTCTATCTGCTTAACTTTGACTTTAAAAAAAGCAGATGTGACCATTCTGGATGTTGATTTATAATTGCATATTATATAAACTCGTAAAATCATTTGAGATGGGTCATCCAGCAGCTCGTTTTGAATACCCCATCAGTGGTTGAAGGTGATGTCATCCCTGTCACATCTATGTGGTGATGACAGGCTCATCATATCACCAGGAGATGGAGTTGGGTGTGATGGCCCGTTAGAGGGCACTGATTGGGGCAGCCACGTTTCCATCTCTCACATCAGCCTGCTCTTATACGCTCTGTGTTGGCTGTGTCTAACCTTGTTCCTGCTGTAAAAATGCTATGTCAGGTAGTTGGACGGGGTGGGTATAAGGCAGGATCCTTGGGTTGTTGTTACACAGAGCTGTGGTGGTGCTGTGTACACCTGTCTCAAGCTGTAGGTCAGGTGTGAAATGTAGAGGTAGTGTGTCTAACCTGATGGCAGCTTTTGAATTTATTACTTTTTCAACGTGGCAGATTTGTCCTGCTTACTATCTCACCTGAAAACCAATATACAAGCATGGGCTAAACCACCAGATTTAATCAGCTCTATACACATTTTGTTTGGATATTATGTCATCTATATTTGTGTCTTAATGTTTTTGGTAATCAAGCACTTAGATCAGCTATGTTGTACGAGGCTATCAATGCTTGATCTCTTGATTCAGTGTATGGGCTGAGATGTTCACCAATTGTAACCCAACCTGGGAAGCCTAGATACGGTGGTGGTTGCCCAGTCAACAGTGGACAGTTTGCTGAAATATTAATACGCTGTGAGTGTGCGTGTAAGTCTGAGTGTATGTTGACTTTTTCCTGGCCAGCCCACAGTTTGTTTTTCACGTGTGTGCTGAGTCCTTGTACAGTTCATTCATTCACTCTCCCTCCCACGCCTATGGAACAGCAGGCCTATTGTAAAAAGGTGTGAGGATGTCCTAAGTGTAATTCTGTGAAATTGCCACTAAGAATTTTAAGCATATTTGTAATTGACGTCTGTTAAAAAAAGATTTAGCACTAGCCCTCTAAGCCTACTCATCTTTTGCTTGGAAGGTATAGGCCTTTCAGTTGATCTCTAGCTTAGTCTGCATTGTTGGCTGTCCTTGTTGGCACTTTGGCAACTATTTCAGTTATTTCAATGTTCTGAATCAGTCTTCGAAGACAAATGTTATGCAGAAGCACCGTGTGTCTGGTGATCTTGTGTGGAATCCCGTCCTACAGCCCTGGTAGCCAGTTACTCCAGGAGCAACAGCAGAGCTCAGTCTTCTCTTCCCCCCCCCCCCCAACACACCTCCTCCTGTCACTGTGCTGTCTCATGACCAGCACACATGACCAGCACACACTAGACTCTACACAGATACATGTGTATGGGTTTTTGCAAGGTTGCTCCTCAACAATGTTTGAATGATTGCTCTATCTAGAAGTCTAACTGAGCTTGCCCTCCACTGTTGAATGAAATGTACCAATTTGGCTCTCTCTATTTCAGAAAATCTAGCGTATTATAAAAGGGATCATAAGTTTGGCTTTTTATCATTCATGGGATTGGCCTCATTCATTAAGGCGTCATAGACAAGTGGGACCATTTACTGAGTGTCAGTATTGGCCATCGAGGAAGGAAATGTTCTTGGTCTACAAGCCAAAGCCACATGCCATATTTCAACTGTGACTTGGAACAGGGCCTCAGAAATTATGTATTACAGTAGCAGGGCTGAACAATTAATTGTTTTTCTAATCGAAATCGCAATTTAAAAGAATGCGATTAGCTAATCATGAAGACTGCGATTAATCGAATATGAAATGTGTAGTTGAATTTTTGGTTTAACATTGGATTTAACATTTTTTTATTCCTCTTTTTTATTATATTTACTGTTTTTTCATAAGATAAATGCTGGAATAATGTTACATATCACATATTGTTTTATAGAAATGTTCTGTTTTCAGTGGATCTTTCGTTTATTTTTTTTATTACTTTTATTTATCATGATCATAGAAGGTGCAATATGTAGCTAAAACAAAAATCGCAAATCGAATCATAATCGCAATATCAGGCAGGGAAATCGCAATTAGATTCTTTTTTTTCCCCCAAATCGTTCAGCCCTATACAGTAGTCAGAAACTGGCTAGCACAACTGTGGAGCATACAAGTCATGAATTTGATGACTTTAGATTTGGCCTAACTGTATCCAACACCAATGGCTCGTGACTTGAGTTTGACTTTATGACTTAAAGCCCAGAGTCAAAGAAATTTGACTGATGCCAGAAGCAGTATATGGGGAGTGGAGGCCTAGAGGTTAAAGAAGTGAGCTTGTGACCGGGTGGTCGCCAGTTCAATCCCCAGACTGACCGGATAGATCTGGATGGGGTGTAATTGTGAATGTGTAACTAAATGTGACAGGTCGTTGTTGCAAATGACAATTTGTTCTCAATCGACTTACCTGGTTAAATAAAAAAATATATATATATATTAAGAGACGAAGCCAGCATTGTGACTTTATAAAGTCTAGGATATGTTTTTTACTTGATGTGACTTGGGACTTGCAAAACAATCATTCAGCCCCACCTCTGCTGGCTGGTGTCTTGGATAGCAACAGCAAACAGGATTTTTCAGCTTGTTCCTGGTGCTTGGTAGCAGCCTCCCACTCTGGATATCACTCCATCTAATCTGATCTGCTTCCTGTTTGTCCTCTTCCTTTGTCTGCCCTCAGGCCAAGTACATCTCCACATGCATCGATGAGATCAAACAGGAGCTCAAGCAGGACAACATCGCTGTCAAAGCCAATGCTGTGTGCAAGCTCACCTACGTAAGATCTCTCAACACCCTCCACAGAATCACTGACTCTTTCTGCCTTGAGTCATAGACACTGATACACATACAGTAATGATAGACACCATCATTGTTTGGCTCTTAGTGTAAGCCCATTTGTGTTTCTTTGGCCAGAGTCTCCTTTATTTTTATAGCACTATCAGGGCAATATTAATATTCAACCCAGGATTAACGAAGAAGAAAACTAACAAAACAGATACTATTTGATTCTAATAAGAACTTAATAAGTATGTGGTTTGTAATATGACCCTAAAGCAGGTAAGAAATATATTTTGTATTTATGTATGTTGTCTTAAGTGAACCTAAACGCCAGCGAGGGAAGATTTGGTTTTGAGCAGGCATTGATTTTGGTGCCTTCCAATATGCTCAAACTGTTTCATAGTTCAAGTGTAGCATTTTGCGTTGACAATGCACACAATGTCAAATTCTGTTTGCTTGTGATAACTGTAGGGAGCCGCACGCAGACTTTGTTCTTTGTACACTACCGGTCAAAAGTTTGGGGTCACTTAGAAATTTCCACTCCATTACAGACAGAATACCAGCTGAGATGAGTTTTTTTAACCAGGGCAGCAGTTTTCAGATTACATTATGTGCTTACATAATTGCAAAAGGGTTCTCCAATGTTTTCTCAGTTAGCCTTTTAAAATGATATGAGATTAGTAAACAGAATGTGTCTTTGGAACATTGGATGAATGGTTGCTGATAATGGGCAATGTAGATATTGCATTAAAGATCAGCCACTTCTTTCTACAACAGTCGAGAACCCTTTTGCAATTATGTAAGCACATAATGTAATCTGAAAACTGCTGCCCTGATTCAAAAAAACAATGCAACTGATCTCAGCTGGTTTTCTGTCTGGAGTGGAATGGAAATTTCTAAGTGACCCCAAACTTTTGACCGGTAGTGTATATTATCTATTTTTATTCAAATAGCATTATGCTGAATCGAAAGCCCATTGTTTCGGCTTAAGGCTTCATCAGGGGCAAATAGAAGTGACCAGAAAGAAACCACTCAATACATTTTTATAAAACCAGTACAACTACATGTAAAAATGTTTTGTAAATGAAGATTAGTCACTGCACAGCCTAATAGCTAGCAGCCGGCACTTATTGAGAACAGTGTATAATTTCTGTTAAAATAAAAGCACTCTTTCTTTTTAGCTTTTAGCTCAAATCATTTAGCCTCTCTGTGCACCAGAGGGACAGCTTGGAGCCCCTCTTTTTATTCACCCACATCCCTCGCTGTCTCTTTTCTTTTCTGTGTTACAGCTTCAGATGCTGGGCTATGATGTCAGCTGGGCCGCTTTCAACATCGTTGAAGTCATGAGCTCCTCCAAGTTCACATACAAGGTACGATTGGAATATAATCAGAGGTCTTGGAAATGCAGAACAGTTAACCTGGTCACTTCCTGGATTAAAGGTCATGATGTTGTGACTGTGGTGTACGCCCAAGTGTAGATTTGTCAGGACATTATTGTTGAAATACAGTCACTCTCACAAACTGTCATTTTCTGTAGCAGTTAAGTTTATTTATCCACATAGAAACTCAAAGCACAAGGAATAGTCACACTTTGTACTGTATAGGTACATCTGCATGGAACTGCTGCAGGTTGGTAGTTGTTTGTAATTATAGCATTGTACTGAAATATAATAATACTAAGTGTGTAGTGACAGTTATGTCATTCTTTCTGCTTGGTTTTTCTTCCTCCAGAGGATTGGCTACCTGGCGGCCTCGCAGTGCTTTCACGAGAGCACTGATGTCATCATGCTGACCACCAATCAGATCCGAAAGGTCAGTGATGTTCTTCTGTGTGCTCTATGAATATCTCTTGACAGTTATGAATCCCTCAGTCAACCTTTTTCTGTCTTGCCGTCCTTTAGTTTTCTTTTCTTCTTTTTCTTTCCCAGGATCTCAGCAGTCCCAACCAGTATGACACAGGTGTTGCCCTCACTGGCCTCTCTTGTTTTGTGACCCCTGACTTGGCACGGGACCTGGCCAATGACATCATGACACTGGTGAGTCATGGGGAGTATGTCAAGAGGTTTCCCAACAAGGATTTGTGCTCTTTAGTATTTGTTTCTGGCTACAGTTAATTTCCTCCCGTTAACTCCTGCCGTGGCTTTATTTACCTGAGAACTTTGCCGTCAAGAAGAGGAGTTATTTCATTTTCCAGCTTGAACACAACTGTGTCTATTTCACTTTTTTTCCTCCACCCTAGATGTCCCACACTAAACCCTACATCAGAAAGAAAGCGGTGTTGATCATGTACAAGGTGTTCCTGAAATACCCAGAGTCTCTGCGACCTGCTTTCCCCAGGCTCAAGGAGAAACTGGAGGACCCAGACCCAGGTATCAGGAAAGACACTGCATTCAGTCTGTTCCGCAGGAACCTTGTGCTTTGTCACCTGAACCCTATACATTATTCAGCATCTAAGAATATGAGATTAAGGAAGGCTCATTTGTTATACTGCCACTGCCAGGGCTGTCTGGCAATATTCAACAACTCACAAGACTATTTCTGTTACAAAGACAAAAACATCTCGCAGGACATTTATCTGGCTTCATGGCATGTGAGCAGGAACATGCCAGTGGTGTCACACTTATTTAATGCACATCAGTGAGACAGTATTCACTGTTCTCTAAGAAACGTCTGCACACGTACTTTGTCACTTGTCATACTGCATAGCTTTTCTACATTAACATGTTTTTCTTTGCCTGTGTTATTATGCTATATTATTGTACATCATTGTTTTTTAGCCATACTTCACTCTTAAGACCAATAAACACACAAATCCCATTTTTATTTTATTTTAGTATGTTTAATGAATTACGTTTATGGACTTTTATTCAGATTACTTTTAATTTTCTGATCATCTTTGTTCCTCTTTAGGTGTCCAGTCCGCAGCAGTAAATGTTATCTGTGAGCTGGCTCGGAGAAATCCCAAGAACTACCTGTCTCTCGCCCCGCTCTTCTTCAAACTCATGACCTCCTCTACTAATAACTGGGTTCTCATTAAGATCATCAAGCTGGTACGTCAACAGGATACAGGGAACTTGCCTTTGAAGAGGTTATGGATTGGTGTAGAAATATTCCTTGTGGTCTTATATTGCTGCCATGCTCTCATTACTAGGGTTGTTCTGATACCGATGCCAGTATCGAAAATGCCTCCGACGCTACCTAAAACGCTGGTATCGTTATCTGCGAGTATGCAAGTCTATGCACAGATCCGATACAACGTAATTTAGCCCTGGAAAAAAAAACTTTAGTAGTTTTATTTATGTTCTTTAGCAGTTATGACTGACTGTCAAATTAAATAATAAAAGAAAGATCTATGGCATTCAATCTCTATCTTCTTCTATCTATTTCTGTCTCTACTTGTTACCATGGATAAACGGCAACATACACTTTACTGTGCACCACCGCAGTATTGTACCAATCATAAAGGGATAAATCCATCATAAAAGAGGAAGGGATACCAAAACGCAGTGAAGACACATGATGGGTTGCATTGCTTAGCAAGTTGTATTTCTATAAACAGAACCACCACTTTCAAGTTCACATCCCTTCTCTTACAGTTGTTACATGTCAAATACAAGTAAATTACATCACATTTTCCCAGTAGAACTCCTTGAATCCATCAATGTTTATGAAAAGATTGTTTTAATTCTGCTGTGCCATGGCACTCTTTGTATTTGTTTTACAGTTCGGTGCACTCACACCACTGGAGCCACGGTTGGGGAAGAAGCTGATCGAACCTCTGACAAACTTAATCCACAGGTGAGATTAGATCCATTAATATTAAGCTTTTCCACAAATGGTAAATGTAGTGTGATCTGATGCGTATATCAATAATAATCTGCTCTCTCTCTCTCTCTCTCTCTCTCTCTCTCTCTCTCTCTTTCTGTTTCTTACCCTGTCCTCCTCTCTCACAGTACCTCTGCCATGTCTCTGCTGTATGAATGTGTCAACACTGTCATTGCAGGTCAGTCAATGTGTGCAATGTAGTGGTCTCATTCAGTTTAATGTGTGCTGTTGCTCTTATTTCAGTCTTTTAAAAAAAACAATCAAACAAACATCTTGAAACCTTTTTTTTTCTTCTTTTTTTCTCACATTAAGTTCATAATTCTAATTGTTTTTTTTGTCCTACATTGCAGTGTTGATTTCCTTGTCATCTGGGATGCCTAACCACAGTGCTAGTATCCAGGTAAGCCTCTGAGGTCCACTCCTCCATCTGCGCTTTCTTGTGGTTAATTTGGTTATAACCCTTTCCACCCCAGTTGATCCACAATGCATGCTTTCATCATTTTCCTTTCTGTTCGCAAGTCTGTCTGTTCAAACATATTGGCAACTATTAAACTTAAAACAGGCTAGCAGGACTCATCAAAGCTGTTTTTTTCCCCCCCTTGTTTTCAGTTGTGGCTGTCAGTTATGCATGATCAAATAATATTTTTCACCATTGAATATAAGCCCCATTTCCCCCACTCTTGTTTGTCTCATTTATGTTTTTTGAAGTGTGAGGAGTCTGGTGTGGAGATATGTTAATGACTCTCCCTTTCTCTCTCCCCCCCCCCTTTTCTCTTGCTCTCTTTCAGCTCTGTGTGCAGAAACTGCGAATCCTGATAGAAGACTCGGACCAGAACTGTGAGCCCTCTGTCAATGCCTGCAGTGTGTCATTTTCTCATTGTCTGCGTGTTTCTGACTGTGGAACAGTCCACCCTCTTAGATGACAACAACGTAGACCCCCTGACTCTAGATAACTCGAACACTATTACAGTCCCTCTCTCATTAGAATACCATTTCACTTAAGGCACTACCACTTTAACACACAAATCCCATGATTGACACAGAAAGTGAACACCCTACAGCAGGGTTTTCCTGGTTTGTTGCTTTAATTTGAAAGGGATGAAAGTTTCCAGTTTGCCATTCTCAAACATAGGGCTTCGCTCTATATATATCTATACACTCCCAGTTGGAGATGAGAATACTGCATCCAGCCATTCGAGTTATCTGGACACCCTTGCATAGATAGTTTTGTGCGTGGAGTAGACTATAGACCTCTGATGTTTATAGAGCAGACTGTGAACCTGTGGTTTTAGGTTTTGTTTATTCTTTTACCATACCTTTTTATAGTCATGCTTTAGGTATAACACTTTCCTAAAGCAAAGGAGGTGAAAGACCAGACGTTCCCTGGATTGTGAAGATGCTTTGCTGGTAGAATCAGTAGGTAAAATAACAAAAATAGGGCTGAGGTCATTTCTGCAATGTATTCACTGCAGTAACCAGCCTCACCTTACCCACAAGGTCACTACGCACACACTTATTGATCCACGAACTCGAGAGGCATTTGTCTCTGCCAAATTAGGTGATCGAAAAAAAGGTCATGATTCAGCAGATTTCTAAATCTTTAACAATCTGTTTGATGAGTAGGAAGAGCAGCAGGAATTTGACAGAGGAAAAAGGAAAACAAAACTACTGTTTCCAGTCTGTGTGTGTCCTTTCCATTGTATGTTTTGTGTTCCTTTCCTTTTGTGATATTTTGTTTGTCATTTCTATATGTTTTTATTTATTTTATTATAGATGATTCCATGGAAGATAACACAACAGTAATTTGTTCATATTATATTTACGTATTAATATTTTCTAGATGCAGCCAGCTAGGCCTTATAGAGTGACTAGATGTAGGGAAGTGCTCTAGGTAAGTAGTAGTAAGTGTAATAACATTTTTTAAACAAGTAGTCCAGTTTCAAAATAATTCTGTCCTCTGGAAACTGGATCTTTTTCTATAGTCATGTTTATAAATGATAGGAACTTGAATAAGAAAGTATTATAAAAGCATCATTTGTTAATGTAGAGAATAATGTCAGCTGATAGAAGTGTGTGTATATATACCTTTTTTTTTGTTGCTAGGGTGAAAGCATGTCTGTTTTGAAATACGTTAAGGCCATGTTTGTTTTTGTAGTGAAGTACCTGGGCCTGCTGGCCATGTCAAAGATCCTAAAGACCCACCCCAAGTCAGTGCAGTCTCATAAGGACCTCATCCTCCAGTGTCTGGATGACAAGGATGAGTCCATTCGCCTGAGAGCTCTGGACCTGCTCTATGGCATGGTATGAAGCAAAGACATTTTTTTTTTACATCAACATTTTTCAGTTAATTCTCAGTTTAAGTAATTACTTACTCAGATTTGTAGTGCCAGATAATCTCGTTTTCACTTTTGCCATAACTAAATGCGGAGTTCACCTGCCAATTGCACTGTTGTATGGTCCTTGATTGGTTTAGGTATAGGTTGTCAGGGAATGGCACTATTGCTAGCCCAAATATTTGATATATGGTGTAGAAACTTCTGCAGGTGGTGTAAACTCCACACTAGTGGTTGTGTGATATTATATTACGTCTGGGGGTGTCACAATTTTATTTTAAATGCAAAATCAATCGAAAATGGATCTGCGAATTCCCCCAGTATTTTTTTTCCTCTGACCTACTTACTCACACCCAAAGGAAAAAAAATGGCTGGTAGCATGCAGCTAAAGACATAGGGGAATGTTAGCTTACCGGTAGCGTGCCGCTTGACTTTTCCAGACACCATGGCCACTACGAAGGTAAAGCATGTGGGCTCCAACGGGACTCCATGGTTCAACCATGTCACTTTGTTAACCTAATGGTGCGTTCAATTGCACTTTGTTCATTTTGAGAAACTTAAACTGTTGTTGCAAAGTAGTATTCTACTATCTCATTGCTCTTATGGCATTGCTGTCCTTGTTGAGGAAAAAAAAAATATTAAATTGAAAATGAAATCAACCTTAAAATCGAAAGTCGAATCGTGACCCCCCCTAATTATGTCATACGGAAATATTCTGTGATTTATTCACAGTACAAAAATTGCATAGTCAATTGTGCTCTCTGTTTTTAAAGCTGTTTTGAGGACATTCTGTCTCTCTCTGGCTGAGTAGACCAAATGATCTTTTAAAGATTTACATTCATGCGTTTAAATTAGATCGTTGTTGAACTGGTGTCTGCTCCCCCAGGTATCCAAAAAGAACTTGATGGAGATTGTAAAGAAGCTGATGCTGCACGTGGACAAAGCAGAAGGAACCACCTACAGAGATGAACTGCTCACTAAGATCATCGACATCTGCAGCCAGAGCAACTACCAGTACATTACCAACTTTGAATGGTCAGTTACTCCACACCAGCATTGTCTTATATTTCACTCCATATTTTGTTAACTTTTGTTTCATTTTCCTCTCTTATGACATGATTATCAACCGTAGCTCTTAATATCTGCTTGACAGGTACATCAGTATCCTGGTGGAGCTGACCCGATTAGAGGGCACACGGCATGGCCACCTCATTGCCTCTCAGATGCTGGATGTGGCTATTCGGGTCAAAGCCATCAGGGTCTTTGCTGTTGCCCAGATGGCCACTCTGCTGGACAACGCCCACCTGTTGACCGGCAACGTGCAGCGAAAGGGCATCTGTGAAGTGTTGTATGCCGCCGCCTGGATCTGCGGTGAATTCTCAGAGTATGTTGATTTATCTCATTGGGATACACACACACACACACACACACACACACACACACACTGGTATAGGAGTGAAACCACTCTTCAGCACACAGTTATTGACAGTTGAACCCAATAGAGAAGGTAAACTTGAAGTAATTCAACAACCGTGCATAAAAATGTCATGACTGTATTATGATGATAATAAGGTATCCCAAGACCCCAGTATCCTGTAACAATGAATCCATAGGGAGATGACTTGACAGCTTGGTTCAGATACTGTGCTTCCCACCTCTGTGTTTCCTTCCTCTTTTATCGTCCAAGTACAAGCTAGCCCTTAACTGATTGATGACTGCAATGCTAATCTGTGTCTTTAAATTGGACTCTGAAATAACATTGGTGCCATCCTGGAAATTACGTATTATGTAATTCAATGCAGTTTTCAATCAGGCCTTTCTCTTAATCCACCTACTCTCCGTAGACACTTGGACAACCCGACGCAGACGCTGGAGGCTATGCTGCGGCCTAAGGTGGCCACCCTACCGGGCCACATCCAGGCTGTGTATGTGCAGAACGCAGCCAAGCTGTTTGCCACCGTGCTGAAGAGCCAGGAGGGGAACACGGACAGCACAGCAGCGCAGGAAACCAGCCAGCTGATGATAGACAGGCTTCCGCTGTTTGTCCAGAGTGCCAACCTGGAGGTCCAGGAGAGGGTAAGAGAGATATGCATATAGTTTTCTTTTGCCCACCTTTGGCATCATATACTGTACCACAAGAGGTTATTTACTACATACAAATATGATAATTGACTGCTAATCTCCCTATCTGCTTCACCTTCTGTCATGTCCTCAGGCATCTTGCATCCTGCAGCTGGTCAAGTACATCCAGAAACTGCAACAGAAGGACGTAGAAATAGCGGAGGAAGTCATCGCTCTGTTCGCTGGAGAACTCAACCCTGTTGCCCCCAAGGCTCAGAAGAAAGTGCCTGTTCCTGAAGGGTGAGTTGGCTCAATACATAAGTCCCTCCAGAAAAACGCGATTATGTGATTGCATAATTCAATGCATAATCAGCCAAAGTCTGCATATTTATGCGGGGGCCGCATTTGTTCAAATACGCTGCACTTTCGCCACATAAATTGCAGATTTCCGCGCAAAATATGCGGGGCTTGCGTGATTTCATAATCCCTGCATTTACGTTGTCAAAAAGTCACATATATCTTAACAGAAAGTTGAAAAATGTTGCGTTTACTTCACACAAGAGCAGCCCTTTTCCCCTGTTGCCTTGTTCCCCAGTTTTTGCAAGTTCCCGCAATATCATCGCATAAAATTGCATAAATATCTCGCATATTCCATCGCATTTTTTAAGAAAATGTGTCGCATAATCAAGAATTTTTGCCCGTAATAATCACAAAAAAACTCTGCATTTTTCTGAAAGGACTGAAGGAACACACACATGTTGAAAAAGTCCTTAAAACTACAATATTACATAGTTTGACATGACTGTACAGTATTTCTGAAGTGTAACAGAGTTTGTTTGTTCAGTCTGGACTTGGATGCCTGGATCAACGAGCCTCCATCTGAGAGCGAGTCTGAGGATGAGCAGCCCCGGGCTATTTTTGCCAAGGAGGAGCCCAAACACTCCCGCCCCCGTCACACAGAGGTGGACGAGAAGGAACTGGCGAAGGTGAGCTGGTCTATCATTGTAGCATTGTTAAACTGTACAAGCACCATTGTTTTATGAATGGTATAGATGTATAGTAGTGCATACGTGTATGTGTGTGTGTGTGTATATATATATATATATATATATACACACACACACATACGTATGCACTACTATACATCTATATATATATATATATATATATATATATATATATATATATATATATATATATATATATATTTATAAATTTATTTATTTCACCACTTGTATCTGGAAATAGTCAAGACATTTATATATGATGCAAACATTAGACATAAAGGTGTTTCTCAATCTACACATGATCATGCTGTCCCTAGCTTCAAAACAATATTGACTTTTTCTGAGTTCTACTGTGAATCTAACTTCCCATGTGGTTCCCCTCTCTCATGCTAAACTGAGGGAGACTGTGCCTTCATTGATTAATTCATGCAACTGTTTTTTCTTCACGCTCTACCAGAGAAGAGAAGCCAGAAAGCAGGAGCAAGCCAACAACCCGTTCTACATCAAGTCCTCCCCATCCTCTCAGAAGGTGTGCTTACCTAGTCATCATCACACAGCTTTTTACATGTCTGTTGAATCCAGTCTGTTGTCGTAAGTAATAATTACAGTATATTGAATAAAATGTGTACACTAACAAGTCATGTTTGAAATAGTCTGACCTAGGGCTGGGCGATCTATCGATATTATTATATCGAAATCTACTGTATATATGAGGCTAGATATAGTCTTGAATTTTGGATATCGTGATATGACAAGTGTTGTCTTTTCCTGGTTTTAAAGGCTGCATTACAGTAAAGTGATGTAATTTTCTGAACTTCCAAGACTTACTAGCCATTTTATTGTTTGCCTTTACCCACTTAGTCATTGTATTCACATTATTAGTGATTATTTATCAAAACTCTCATTGTTAATATTTTGTGAAAGCACCAGTAGTCAGCCCTACAATATCGCCGCAATATTGGCATCGATGTATTTGGTCAAAAATATCGTGATATTTGATTTTCCATATCGCCCAGCTTTAGTCTGACTTACCGGATGTAGAATGTGGGTATAAGCCTGCCATCTGCCAGCTATTTTGGCCGGCATTCTCCTCTCCTCCCGCTCTCTCCACTATCTATTTTCCAAGTGCACCGTTACTGCATCCGGGGTTTAGCGCCGCCCGAGACGATTGTGATTGGTTTTTAGAAATGCAACCAAACCAGAGCTTTTATTTCTCCATAGCAGAATTATAATAGGTGCTTCCAGACCTTTCTCTAGCTCTGACACAGCGCTCTGGACATAGGTCGGCTACGTGAGACTATGTTTTAAATGAATGTCTCCTCTGTGTAGGTGTACCAGGAGGCCCCTGGAGTGGAGCACATCCCTGTCGTGCAGATTGACCTCAGTGTGCCTCTTAAAGTCCCAGGTAGCACAAACTGTTTTAACGCTACCGCAAACACTTCTTTCGAAATCACAACTCTCAAAATTATATAAAAATCTAAATGGTTTGCTTTACTGCCATCGTAACAGACGTTATGCTATAATATAATTAAAATACAGTCATGGTTCAGGTTCAAAATAATGCTGTTGGTCTTACTTCTCTTATGTTTTTTGCATTCTCTGCTGATGTTTCTGTTTCTCTGTTTGTCTACTTATTAAAATATGACATAATACATGTTGCAGTCGTCTGTCCTACAGGACTGCCTATGTCTGACCAGTACGTGAAACTGGAGGAGGAGCGCCGGCAGAAAGACAAAGCAGAGAAGAAGAAGGAGAAGAAGAAGAGGAAAGAAAAGCGCAGCGGCCGTGGGAAGAGACATGATTCAGGCCCAGAGAGTGAGGAGGACATCACGCCTGCACACATGGTCGACATTGTTACCGAGGAGATGCCAGAGGTACACTGAAGCTGTGTAAACCTCATAATGAGTTTTGAATTGATAGGCATCATGACTCATAGTAATAAAATATGTTTGATTTCAGTGTAATCCTGTGCGTTAGACAGTATCAGTCATTTCTACTCTACATAAGACTGGAATTTACTGCATTATATTGTAATGCTGTTTACACATTACTCTTCTTTTTATTTTTTTTATTGACCAAAGCACAATTACATACAGAAACTGTATGAATGTGGACATGTATCTCAGTCAGAATAAAATACCACAGTCGTTTGCTTGGTTTATTGGGTTTTCATCTCGGAGACAACTGAGACTGGAGTCAGTATGTCAACGGATCACATTTTGTGTGTTGTTGATATAGATTTATTTACAAAGTTATTAACTCTGTTTTGATTGATTTTACGCCTTCTCATTACTTCAGAATGCCTTACCCAGTGATGATGATGACAAAGATCCCAATGACCCTCATAAAGCCCTGGACATCGACCTGGACAAGTGAGTCCACAGCATTTAGATGTATATGTACTCTATGTATACTCAGACACTTATGTAAATTTAACTTTTGACATAAATGTTAAAAAAATAAAAAATAAATATGTAGAGCTGAGGAACACTGTTTAGTTGTTCAGTTGAATCTTGAATGTCTGAATCTTGTATGACTTTTTTTAATCTGGATATTTTCTCAGCGTGACTATTTCCTGACCTTCCCGGCTGTAGTGTCACAGCCGATGTGACTCTACCCTTTCCCTCCTCTCACTCCTTCTCATTGCATTCTGCTTTCTGCTTCCTCTTTTCTATGCCTACATACACCCATTACTGCCTCTTTGTGTGGGCAGCTTGATGGAGATGGCTGGGCGCAGGTGAGTACTGTAGCACCCCAGCCACAGGACCTGGGCTACGACTGTACATGGATTGCCTCTCTATCTTAAAATAGCTGTCTTGCTCCTCTCACTAACATAGCTGTCCTTTTTTTTTTATTCCGCATTCGGAGTTTGCAGTACCTGCTCCCTCTTTTTTGCTCTTCTTTCCTAGTTATTTTTAATATTTATCGTTCACTGTAAGCTTTGTCCTATCTAGTATAATATCCAGTATCCCTTTTCTCTTACCCTGCTTCCTTTTTAAAAAAAAAAAAAAAAAAAACACTTCTATAAGCTTGACAATATTGGCAGCATATCACTCTATTTCCAAACTAACTGTTCTATGATTGCTCTGGCCTTCAAAGAAGAAGAATTATCTCAAGAATATACAGTATCTCTTTGATAAGAGTTGCATTGTTTCATAGTAAACAAAAATAAACAAGATAATTTTTAGCTGGCTGCTGCTGATGTTCTCAGGACTTCATCTTTCACCAGCTGTCCTTCTGGAATAGGCTCCTAAAAGCATTTTGGCTATTTTTTTAATTTTAGAGAAGACCATCAGCATCAATATGCTTTAAGGAAACTCATCCCAGGGGTTAGGTAGTATAATTCTTTTGCTCCCATTTCCCAGATTCTCCTCAGTTCGGCAGACTTGCCATGCCTCCAAATTCTCACCAGCTGTTTTTTAAATGGATACTTCTCCTTGCCTGCCCTTGGTGGGGAATAACAAGCACATGTGCCCTGAGACCAATGCTATGATTTACAGTTGATCTTGTCCCATCTTTGCATTAGTATGAAGTTAAACTCATTTTTAAGACTAAGAAAAAAGAGTAGAGATTGTGCAGGAGGAAACTGTCTTTAGAACATTTCTGCCATGGATTTCTTTTACTGAACATTTTCCTCCCTATATAATAAAAAAAGAGAGAAATAAAACTAGTTAAGTTAAAATAAAAATAATAAATGCATCCTGCAAACTAAGTAAAGCTAAACTATAAATAAAAAGACAAATAAGAAAGCACAAGCATTGTTACCCGGGGCTAATGACAGAGAGCGTTGTGCCTTTTTATAGAGAATAACCAGCAGGGGGCTGCAGTGCATTTGGTTATTGCTTTAAAGGCTTGGGGAAATACACTTTGACAGATCTTATCAGTTCAGTATGGAGGAATTTATTGGTGTAGTTTCTTGCTGTCTGGGAAGTTATAGTGCTTCTAGCTCTGCCAGAGGAATGGCTTAACTCAACGCTTTGAATGAGACCTGGCTGCTCCATAGTGCAGAATATGTGCCTGAATACGGTGGATTGCTGCACCCTACAACCCTTGTTCACCTTTTCTAACAGAACAGAATACTTACTAAAAAAAATAAAAAATACATGAAGTTATAAAATATTTTTCAGATGATCGCACTAGCTCCAGGTGGACAATAATCACCTCCTCCTCTAAACAAGGTCAAAATGTGTGTCTGTGTCATTTTCGTTTGTCCAGGCCACTTGCCGACAGCGAGAAGCTGCCAGTCAGGTCACACCGTGCAGCAGAGGTTCTCAAAAGCCCAGCTCAAGATGGAGACGCAGAGAGCGCCGCTTCACAGGAGCCCAAGAAGAAGAGCAGCAAAGAAAAGAGAGAGAAGAAGAAGGATAAAGACAGGGATAGGAAGGTGAGGGTAACATGTCTAACCCCCCCCCCCTCCCTCCCTTTATCTCCTGCAAACCACACTTGCCTCATTCTGTCTAGCAGCTGAAACTGCTTCTTAAAACCAGTAAATCAGATTTATGGAGCGGTTTGAGCGAGGGAGGGAGGGGGGACAACAACAAGAAGCTGTCAACCATCATGACGTGACGAGTCAGAGGTTGTGGTTCTTAACCTTGTTGTGACACGGAGCTGAATTTATTTTCTTTTTCTTTTTGCAGAAGAGCAAAGAAGACAAGAAGAAGAAGAAGAAACACAAACATGAAGAAAAGGGGGAGGATCTTCTCGGAGGTCAGGCAGACGAGCCTGTGGTCCAATCAGAAGAAACCAGTGAGGTGGCTGCACCGCCCACCTCTACCACTGCTGAGGTGTGTCATTACAAAAGGGTGGAGCGAGCCTGTTTCCTACCTGGCAACAGAGTTTATATCCAAGATATGATTTGACCCTGAATCCTGATTTTAAATAATCTGGTGTAAAATAATTTATGATGAAAAATGGCTTAAAAATATCACTAAATATAAAGTCTACAGTTTCCCGCTAAAAGGTTACATGCATACAGATATTCTTTGATCATTTCCATTGACTCAACCATTCCATTGCTTCCTCCCAGCCTGTGCTTCAATCAGCTTTAGTGATCAAGTATCAGTTTCCACGTAGCTGACTGCGCAGGCTCTTGGCAAATACTTGATTTATTCATGAAATAGAACAGTGTAATCTCTGTATCCGTTTTCATGAATAGTAGATAGATACGGAACCTGTTTGGCCCTCACCCCTCTCACCTCCTCGCACTCCTCTCCCTCCCTCCCTCTTCTAGGTTTCGGATCTGGATTTCTGGCTCTCAAACGCTCCAGTGCCCTCTAACACCCAGGTTGAGTTCTCTCTCTCTCTCTCTCTCTCTCTCTCTCTCTCTCTCTCTCTCTCTCTCTCTCTCTCTCTCTCTCTCTCTCTCTCTCTCTCTCTCTCTCTCTCTCTCTCTCTCTCTCTCTCTCTCTCTCTCTCTCTCTCTCTCTCTCTCGTTTATACTTTCTTCTTTCATAACTCCATGTTTTATTGATCTACCTCATGTTTTTGCCATATGTTCTCCCTCTATTGCCTCTTAATTTGGAACAGTTTTTTTTTTCACATCTTCAGCACCTCACCTTTTTGACACGACTTCCTGTCTTTCGCAGGTCACATAACCCTTTCCTCTCTCATTCTACAGCTTTCCTCTGTTTTCCAGCATGTCTGAATGTACAGTGTGTCTGTATACACAGTATGTGTGCATTTGTCTCACAATGCCAGTGGTTCTCTCTCCCTCAGCATTTGTTTTGCTCACTGGGTGTTGTGTCGGTCTTGAGTTCAAAATAGATATTGTTTTTGTTGTTGTTGTGGTGGTGACCGATGAGCCAGAGGTTCCCTGGAATGTGGCCTGGAGTCATTTGATTTTGTTCCTGTAGGCCACTAGCTAGTAAACATTGATGTGAACAATTCACGATTTTTCAGGACAATTCAAGATATTCAAAAAATCTGCTTGGCAGATGTTTTTATCAGGAAGGAAATACATTCAACACGTTTGTTGGACCTCAAGGATTCACACACTACTTTTGTTACAAGAAAACTTTACAGGGCATCTTTAACTTGCTCTTACCTAATGATTCACATTAAAATAACAGCATTATTTCACTTTTTAATGTTTTTCATGAAAAACGTCAATGCCATTAAATGTTGCAGAAAACCACTCTGTTATCTTCGGATAGAGCCATGCTAGCTATTTCCCCTTGTCTTTATGCTAAGCTAATCTCACGGACTGCTAGCTCCATCTCAATAATGAATAGGGTTCCATAGTGGAACCGGGTTTCGGGTACCCAACCCTAATAATGAACAGACAGATATAAGCATGGTATCAATTTTCTCATCTAACTCTCAGCAATAAAGTGAATAAGCTTATTTCCCAAAATGTCACACTGTTGCTTTAACCATACCCGATAGCTTGTGACATTAAAACAAGATGTTAGCACAGACTTTGTTTTGTACCTTCCATACCTTCTCATCTGTAGAAATTTGGTATGTGAAAACCAGGTCCGTCCTTTGGTTTTGAGGAATTCTGTTTTAGAGCATGTGCACTCCTGACCTAGAAACACCATCCTTTTAAAGACATGCCTTGACATGATTTTGTGGAAGACTTGTTTTCGTATTGGTTGTCACAGTAGCACAAGAGATCAGATTTTGGCCCATAAGGAGCTTCCAATAGGATATATATGTAGGCTGTCACAAGGATCTTTTAAATCAGGCGTTTTAATCTGTTAGCTGCAGCCTTTGTGGCTGGTTAGTACAGTTGCATCAACAATCCAAATCAATACAGATGCCTACAGACAAAACCTACTTGGGGGTTTCTTACGCAGGCACATTTGTGGTCCAGCTCATTTGGCTGGTTAGTATTCTCGCATGTGATGCACTTGGTTTAGCAAATCAGGTTCATGTTTGTGGTATCACAGAGCTCGTAGGTTGCAGCTCCATCACGAATGACTTTTTTTTTTTTTTAATGAATGATTGCACTCCCTAACTTTGCTTAACCTCTATCAACACAGAAGTGACAAACACTGCTGCATTTGTAACATGCTATGGTTTCTCACTGCTCATGCCTTTGTGTATTTTTGTGGTGGTGTGTGTGCGACCAGGAAGCAGCAACAGTAGTAGTAGCAGCAGCAGAAGCAGCCCCCGCGTCTGAGGTGGCCTCTGGCACGGCGCCAGACTCCGAGCCTGATGAGCCCAAAGACACCGAGACGGAGGAGACTGTGAGTCACCACTGATGACGCGACAATTGCGAAGTAGAAAGTTTGTCTGCTGTGCTAGAGATTCCAGTTCACAGTGACCTGACAGGATGCAGCACACTGGCAGCTCTTATTCTCACACGTTTGTGTAAATGATGTACCACAGACCTGCCAGTTTTGATATGGTCTTGGGAGGAATTCTTCTACCAGTAACCATGTTTCATTACCAATTCAATCTCTAGAATTTCTAATACTATTTCTCCATCTACCTTGTGGGTTTTCGATGATAAGAAGTCCTCCAAACACAAGAAGAAGAAGCAGAAAAAGGAGAAGGAAGAGAAGGAGAAGAAAAAGAAGAAGAAGCATCATCACCATCATCACCACAGCGACGGAGGTGGGGAGGAGTCGGTGCAGAATGGCACTGTGGAGGAGGAAGAGCCTCTGCCGGTCAGTGTTTGTCATCAGCCTGAACTCAACCAGGAGTGTGAATGAAAACATTCGGCACACTTTGACTATAGCATGTTTTTATTTTATGCTTTGAGGGAAGAAGACAAGTCACAAGTGACTGACTTCACAAACAACGTAATGCTGCATTTAAGCAGTATCATTTATTATCACTCTGATCTGTGCCTCTTAGCTCCCCTGTTTAAACCCCCTGACTGACA
This sequence comes from Sander vitreus, assembly GCF_031162955.1. Taxonomy (NCBI): domain Eukaryota; kingdom Metazoa; phylum Chordata; class Actinopteri; order Perciformes; family Percidae; genus Sander; species Sander vitreus. The sequence goes on from NC_135863.1 coordinate 18,373,543, forward strand.
CACACACACACACACACACACACACACACACACACACACACACAGTGTGTGTGAACCAGTTCCTGTTGCCTAGTTTGCATACAGTGTTAGAGAATGCCTGATCTCACCTGAGCTCTTCTCTCCTTTCAGCCCATGTCCAATTACTGCCTGCTGGCGGAGAACTCCTACATCAAGATGGTGAGTGATGGCGAGATGCTGCTGAAGAAAGGAACTTTTACTACTGGGCTCAGACAATTCTGTTTTTTACTCCTAATTCTAAATCCACTATTTTTGGCCTCCTCTGACATTTAATTCACTATTTTAATTTATGATGTCTAATGCCATATTCATTACAACACACACTTGAGGAGCAACATGTTTGATCATCTGATTGACCTCATGTGATGTTTGCCCTTAATTGACTCCGTTGTCATGTTGCTGTGTCACTGCATATAATATTTAAGTAAAATGTTATTACTAATAATCAGATCCAGGTTGTGGAACCTGCATTTTCCCATAACATTGTGGAAATTCTAACCTTCCTCTGCGTAGACTAAAATGGAAATGATCATGCTATTGTTCATGTTTAGGCTGTCGATATTAGTGTGAAAGTTATCTAAAACAACAGTAGCAGAAACAAAACAAAAAAACCAACGTATGCAGATCCTCTTCTTTTCTCTCCCTCTCTTTAAAGATGATGGAGGATGCTGATCAGGTACTGGTTAAAGTTCTGTCAGTGACAGAATATTATTAAATCTCTTTCCTAGATGTGTTTCTCTCTGTTCTTGTTGCTCTTCACGGCCTGGCCTCCGAGGCAGACTACGTTAATGTTTCCGGGAATGATTCTGTCCTTGTGATTTTGTCCTTGGGCTCAGACCGGTTTCTTGGAAACAGCGGTGTGTTCTTCGTTGTTGGGTTTATGATCCAATTTGCTGTGTTTACTTTATGTCTTATCTAAATAATCATCGCTCAGTGAATTACGAGATGGCAAGGCATATTTATTTAATTAATAAAAATGAATTGTGTATTCAAATTTGTCACCCGCTAAGGTTAACGACATCCAGGGGAACCTGCAGGATGGCAGTCAGGTGGTGGTGTCTGTTATATTTGAGAACAAGTGTGACAGCTTCCTCAAATCCATGGAGTTCAACGTCCTGGACTCTCTCAACTCCAAACTGCAGAGGCCAGAGGGGTCGGGTCCACATGACGGCCTCACCGTCCCCTTCCAACTTCCACCTGGTCAGTGATTACCTGCAAAATGCATGCCTTTTAATAGAAGAGTTGGATTTCCCTAAACGATACACATATACAAGATACAGTTTTTGTGCTATGGGTGAGGCCATTGTGTTCACTCTAGTGTTCTTAAGTGGTGTGTCCCTCCATTTTAATTACCCTTAATCTATTTCAAACCTAAAAAAAAAAAAAAAAAAAAGTTTTGTAAAGTCTGATTACTTTTGTGCTTCAGGGGTGTCCAATGAGGCGCGATTTGTCTTCACCATGCAGAGCATCATAACGCCACAGAAACTGAAGGGAACCCTCACCTTCATAGTAAAGGTGTGAAGACACACACACACACACACACACACACACACACACAGAAAATTGCAAAAAATCCACTTACCAAAACAAACCAATTGTTTTGGTATCCTACTGTATTTGAAACCAGTCAACGCTTCCATAAAGTGTTGTTAAATTGTTCATGTTTACTTTTTAAATGCTATGATATTCCCCACTTTTTCAGCATTATGTATTTTGCTGCTGCCACCCCCAACATGTCGAACATAAATCGGCAGTGTTGAATATTGTGAAGTTTTGTTAAAGTAATTCCCATTTAGTTGATTCCACTTGTGTAAAAACCATTTTGAGGGCAGCAGGGTGGCGTAGTAGTTCAGAAGCTGTGTACTGCAGCGAGACAAGGAATCCAAACCAGCTCCAGGTTTCATTTTGGAAACTAACCCTTCACCCAGATCTCTCTACAGGTCTGCAGGCCAAACGTTTGTCTGTTTGTTATTGATTATCTTTTATTTGTTGTTGTGTTTCCACAGAATGAGGACTCCTCCACTCATGAGAAACTGGACTTCAAACTGCACTTTACCTGCACCTCCTACCTAATCACTACTCCCTGCTACAGGTTGGTGTTTTACATTTCACACCACGTTACAACCCAAATTATAAAGGTAGAAAAACTACATACTGACAATTTTTTACATTCTTTAGGGGCATTAAAGTGCTCATATTATGTATCTGAATCATCAGGCATGTCATAATTGTATTTAAAGGTTATATCAGAATAGGTTTACATGGTTTAATTTTCAAAAAAAACACCATATTTTTGTTGAACTGCACATTGCTGCAGCTCCTCTTTTCACCCTGTGTGTTGAGCTCTCTGTTTTAGCTACAGAGTGAGGCATCTCACTTCTGTTCCATCTTTGTTGGGAGTCACACATGCGCAGTAGCTAGGTAAGGACTACTACCCAGTCAGAAGCAGAGTATGAGGGAGTGCCATGCTAGGCGAGCATTATAATGTGTGTTACAAAGTGACGCACGTTCGTCTCTGAAGTAAAAGCTGGACTACAATAGAGCTGTTTGGAGCAGTTTGTGAACAGTGTTTTCTGTTGGAGACTTTGTGCTTTTTCACTTTGTAAACCTATAACGTGCACAAATAAAAGATGTATAACACAGTAAAGGAAAGGGGAAAAGCCAAAAAGCATAATATGAGCACTTTAAAATAAAGGTAAAGCAGTGGGAGTATTGACTGTTTTGCCTAAGGATGGTACTAGAAAAAGTGTCCAAAATGTACATTTTTAAGGCCACACCCCCACCCTCCACCTTGCCCCCCCCAATAGCATTTAAAGCTACAGACACAGAAATGGCACATCCTAAGGAAAGCTCATTGTGGGACTGGCTCTAGTGGCTGTAATTCTGCACCAAGGCTGAATTTCGGGAAAGAGACTTCAGATACAGTATTAGGGGACCACTAAGGCCTATATAGAAGCATCCAAAAAGCAGCATGTAATAGGACTTTTAAGGAGAAATAAAAAAAATCTGAGTTTCGTTTGTTTTGTTTGGCCAGTGATGCGTTTGCAAAGCTGCTTGAGTCGGGCGACCTGAAGTGCAGCTCTGTCAAACTGGAGGGAGTCGTCATGCCCTTCCACCACCTACTGGCCAGGATCTGCTTCCGCCACCATTTCTCTGGTACGTAAACACACCAGGCCATATAATATTTGTCTCAAGTGACAGACCTTTGCCCTAAAACATCAAGGTGCCAGATGAGTATGGTGTTCCACATACAGAATTCAACAGTACAGTGTTTGTCAGGAATTTTTGCGGTGGTTTGGTTTGACCATGTAGTTTACAAGAAAGGTAAGCGGATCGTATAATTGCATGCAGTTGTTCTGAGTGTTTCCAACACTTGTGTTCTGTTTGTTTTGTTGGATTAGTTGTGGAGAGGATCGACTCCTGTGCCTCAATGTACAGCAGGTCTATCCAGGATCACCATGTCTGTCTGCTGGTCAAAACTGTGAGTGAACCAATGAAACTCCTCCTTATTATGTGCTGTGATTTGAGATTTTCATAACCAATTATTGTGCTGCTTTTTTTTTTTGAAGTGGACTTTTAGATTGTGACTTGATTATCTCTCTCCTCCCCCCCCCCAGTCTGGTCAGACAGTGTCCATTGACGCTAAATGTGACGAGCCGACGCTGCTTGGGAATGTGCTGGATGAGATCAAGCAGACCTTCTCTCAGTGCTGATTGTGTCCGACAGCTCCAGGGTGCCCCTGCCCCCCTTCATGCCACCCCCTCCCTCGCTGAAACACAACATAATCATGTTACGAAAACACTGCGGCTGGTACCTCCAGTATCGCCCTATTTATTAGTCCTCAGATTCGCAAGATTTGTATCCCCTTACCTTCTTCTTCAGTGTTCCACACTTTGTTCCGCTGCACTATGAACTCCCTGACACTTGGTGTTGTTTTACAGACTCACTGTGTGTACATGTGCCGTCTTCTTTGCAACGCACTTTCATCTTTAATTCCTGGTTTTCGAACCCCCAACAGCCACCCTTTTCCTCCCTGACTCTGACTCTATACTGAGCTCCTGTTTCTGGATGCCCTGCATCCTCTGCTCTTTCCTGTGTACCTCTCTCCACCCTCCACTCTGTCGGCAATTCAGTCTGTGACAGTCATGTAATGTAATGTTGACAACTGAACTTTTGCTGTTGATGGTTGAATTGTGATTTTACTGTTTTGAAGGTTTTGTCTGGTTTGTTTTTCTTTGTTGTTTTGTCTTCATTTTTTTTGTGGTATGAAACCTGTCTGCGCCTTTTTGTCTCGCGCCCTTCTTTCTGCCCACTAAACAGCAGCGTGCGTGCTGCTCAACTTTGTAGGCCTGGAAAAAACATGCGACTGACCCTTTCTCAGACTGGTCCTAGCTGGAACACTGGGGGACTCTCACCTGCTCACCCACCACTGACCTGGTGCCTGGAGAACACCAGACACTGAGCTCCTGCAGTGTGAACAGCAGAGATGAAACCACATATAAGGCATGGGTTTTAAACTTCTTTCAGAGCTGTTGCCCTACTTGCCTTTTGTCTCAGAGCAGATCTCCTAGTGTTGGTTCAACACAATCCTAGTGTGGCACTACGAGTGATTTGTACAGTAGATCAGTGGTTTTGCTCTGTGCCTTAGCTGTGCAGTCTGACCTACTCCAGCGCTTCATGAGTCTTGTAGAGACTCCCTCCCCAGTATATCTGCTCCCGCCCAAGCCCCGTGATCAACTGTGCTAAGCTGCAGTTTGACACCCCGCACCAAGAACTTCCAACATATCATTCCTTTCACAAATCAAAGATTAATTTGAAGGCAGAAGAGTATACAAATGATTGAAAACTCCAGAGTAGAAGTGTACAGTGTAATGTGAGATTTCTATTTCACCACAGGACAGGCCACTGCCACCTGTTATCAGCTTCCTCTTTAACTCACAGATATGTTGGTTAGTTGTATGGAAGATGTTAAATTCCTGTAATACACAGAAGGATACTGTTATTTCTATGAAACCTCTATGGTGCTGAGGGCCCTCAATTGTGTCACCATGGGGTCAAGTTAATGACAGAATAATCTGGCATTAAGAGAGCTACCAATGTTACATCACTGTCCTGACTCACTTCTCTGGAAAGTCAAATATGACGACAAAGTTACACTATCAACCTGTCTTTAGTTTTAAAACCTACAGGTTGCAAGTTGTTCTCTCTGTAAGCAGAGACTGTTAAGTGGTCAGTGGTTTTAGGTTCCCTTTCAAGCAGTGTTAGGCAACGTGGCTTCCAATGTAGGGAAGCCTCCACAGTGTCAACAGCAAAGTGCAGTTTTGTCTGACTTTGTGTGAAATCATGTGAGACATTTACACCTGTGCCACTTTGACGTTTGCATCACAGTAGCTGCGCCCAGGTTGGCTGACACCCAGTTGGCATGTACCTAGATAAACCCCAATGTTTCTTTTCCTTTTAGTAACTGCCTTGCCACTTTCTTGTACATTGACATGTTATGATAAAAATGAATGGGCCATTTTTTTTTTTTTTTTTTTAAAGAAATGGCTGCTGCCTCTTGGAACTTTCTCAGAGGTACAAACTTTTAGTTTGTCATTCATGTCTGAAATCACTACCTGGTCCAGCACGACTTAACCTTGTAGTAGCAAGATAAAAACTGACTTGGTAGCGTCTCTAATCATAAATACTGGTAAGGGCCTCATCATCATGTCTGTCTGCTATTGTAGATAACGACTATGATAATGATGTCTGTGACCTGAAGATCATGTCAGCCATTCCACCAGATCTTCTGTCCAGTAGTAGAGCCTGAATACAGAAAGGGTCGGCTGTATTCCAAGAATGGCAATAGAAAATAAGTATGTCTGTAATCCCTGTTCCTGATATAAGAGAAACTGGAAGAAAAAAAAAAAACTCCCCTAATCATACATTGTCCTGATTCTGATCATTTTACTGTGCATATTTGATTAAAATTTGTATATTGCATGATTAGGAATGTACACTTTTTTATTTCCCTTTTATTTCTGTTCCATTGACATGCTTACACAAAGAAAAACTTGTCATTCCATTTTGTCCTTTTTTTTATGAAGTTTACTTGATCATTCTATTTTTGATGGTATTGTGTTTTTATCTATTCTAAGTTCAGACAAATAAAAAAGTGATATCATTGAATGTTTTAAATTATTAAACACAGGGGAAGGATATTCAGTGTCATGACAGTGAGGGCATGGGGCTCTGAATAATAAGTTGAGTAGAACAGGTCATGTGAAGCAGCGTACTGAGAGGCAACCCACTCTTAATTCTCTATTGGTTCAGTTGTTAGTTATTTTACCAAGTTTGGCTTGTGACATTTAAATATACTCTCGTATGACTCTGACTTTGGAAAGTCCTGTCTTTTTATTTCTCCATATTCCATTATCAAGCTGTACAATGTAAAATGTTTTAAAGGGTACAACATAAATTATCTACATTCCCTTTAAAGAAAGTCCACCCAAATTAAAAAAATAAAGGCTGTAAGAAGCTGCTGTAGTGTCTTTTTTTGTTACAGTAATCTGATTAAAAACCCATATATGCCAAAATGGTTTTATTTATTACAAACAATATATAGATGTGTATGTGTGTGTGTGTGTATATATATATATATATGTATATATATATACGTATATATATATATGTGTGTGTGTGTATGTATATATGTATGTGTGTAGAGAGAGAGAGAGAGAGAGAGAATGTGATCAATACAGCTTCACCTATTGTTTTGAACTTCAATTCCCAGAAAACTTTGCATGACAGCAGAAGTAGTCGAGACATCTTTACTGACTGACAGCGAGCAGCTGAGTTTAGTAAAGTTCAACTAACAAAGCCGCAGGTTTTGGTTTTATTTAAAAGTTGTTTCTTTTCTTTGAACGCAAACGTTGCTCAGCCGACCCACTTTCATGTGTGATTGCAACGCACCCGAAAGAGGAGATATGCTAGCTTTCGTTAGCATCACTGTCAAGCTAACCGGCATAAGTTTCCCGTGTTCACTTTCAAAATAAAAGCCCCCACTCGAATCGTTAAAGCGTCAAAAGTCTACGCGAAATGTCCTCTGAGCTGTCATAATTGTTTCTTTTTTGTTTTGTTTTTATTCAGGAAAGGTTCACAGAGAGGAAGACTCTCTTTTGCAGCAACGCCCTTATCGCATTCACATAGTTACACATTCATACCTGGAAGCTCTCCATGGAAGCTCCCTAGTACAACCACAGTCTGATTTTGATAACAGGTTCATTTTAAGTGCAGCTGATATAGCGTTGAATATAGTTGACTAAGGGATTACAAGTTATAGCTAAGCTAAAAAGCCAGAAAACTACTGATTCATTCGAAACAAACTTGGCAATGTTCAGAGATAAATAGGGCCTTTATTTCTAAAGATGTAACCGGAAATGAAATACATACTGTGTCTAACTTGAAAACAGTAGGTTTAGATGGTCGTTGATAACTAGCTAGGGCTCCCCGGGATTGTTCACAACAGAGGAAGCCACACCAGCTCTGACCAAATAAAGCCCCGTCGCGATTTTTAGATCCTGTTTTGAAACCATACTAACGGAAACTAACGTTAACGCGTTCCTGTGCGAAGGGCTTCGTTCTTCTCCTGATAATAGCTAACGTTATTGTTTGTACCGAGCTAGCTTTGTCCTTTGCAGTCACAGCTGTGGTGTGTTGCTGATATATTTATACAAATCGTTGTGGAATATGGCTCAGCATGGACATCATGTAGCCAGTTCCCAAAAAGCACTAATGCTGGAGATGAAAAGTCTCCAAGATGAGCCAGTCGAAGGGTTCAAAATAACTTTGGTGGACGAGTCGGACATGTACAACTGGGAAGTAGCGATATTCGGACCCCCAAATACACACTACGAGGGTGGTTATTTTAAGGTGAGTAGCTAATGTTAGCTAGCAGTCGACCTATTGTTCTTTAGCTGGTAGATTTAGCCTACATTTAACTAATTTACTCATAGAGGACAACCCATGGGTTAACCATAGCCTCCAAGCAACCGTCTTCAACAACAGCAGGTAAGGTTACAGTTAATAACGTTAACTTAGCTAGCTAATTAGCAGTTGTTCCCTGTTTAATTGTGATTAAACAGTCTCCCCTTCTTTGTTCAACTTTTAATCAACTAGCTACACTCAATCATGATTATTACATGTTGCCGTCGCCAGCTTGTACACTAAAACTTTTTCCCTATGGCTTGGTTTTCCTTAAAATAGAGATTCATTGAGGTCCCTTACAGTGACAACCAGTGCATGATCACGTTTGACAGAATTACTGTGTTAACATGAAACTAGAGCTGTAAAGATTAATCGATTAGTCTTCAATTATTAAATGAATGGCCAACTGTTTATAATCGGTTTGAGTTTGTTTTTTTTAACTAAAGAAAAGTTTAAATTATCTGATTCCAGCTTCTTAACTGTGAATATATATATATATATATATATATATATATATATATATATATATATATATGTGTGTGTATATATATATATATATATATATATATATATGTGTATAGATAGATAGATAGATAGATAGATCAAACAACTAATCGAGTAAATTATCGACAGATTAATCAACAATGAAAATAATCGTTACAGCCCTAGATGAAACAGAAGGTTGTTAGCATAACCGCCTCAAGCTTTTAACGTTACCATGATTAGCTAAGCTCATCATCTAACTCATTCAATCATTTCCTTTGTGTTTTACTTTACAAATCAACAGCCCTATCTTGAATAGGCTTTTTGTTTGTATATTCAAATGAACTAAATCCATAATGTATGGTAACCTTGGTTTTGAAAATGTAGACAGCCCCAATCTTAGCTTGTCTAATTTTTGGTAACTCGTCATAAGCCATTTAATTTGTTTTCTAGCTCACTTCCTCCCTTGAGAGTGGAGATGTGTTGGTTTCACACATATCTTTTCCTGTTTATTAGCATTTGTGTTATTGACAAAGATGGTTGGCCATTTACAAAGCCTCCACTAACAATAACTAACTAACAAGACTGAATTGTCTTGGTCTTCGTCACTTTTTAGAGTGACAGGAATGTGAGCTCTACTTATTTTCATGGCACCATGGCAGTGACCATTGACCTCTTCTCAAGTATGTAGGTATCGGGAAGGAAAATTGGTATTGGAACATCGTTACTGTTCACTACTGGTTGTTCGTACTGGTTTGCCCTAAAAGTTGGCGCTACAGTACCTTACTTTAGACTCACTTTGAAGTCCCACTCGAAGGCACACTCCTACATTGTAAATGTAGAATAGCATTGCATTTGCTGCCATAGCAGAGAGCCCTCTGTTGATTTGTCTTAAACTTAAATGAGTGTGTGTGAAAATCAACTTCAGATATTGCAAAACACTGAGGGGATTGTTGCTCACCCAAGTCCTACACTAATGTGGTTATTCATCCTATAAAGCACTTTGATTAATTACTTTGTCTGGCAAAGTCAAATGAACCCCTGTTAAAGCTGCTTCAAACTTGCCCTAGATAGTTGTTTTATTGGATATCAAATAAAAAAAAAATAATGAGCTGTGATTGAGGTGGCATAATGATCCTGTCTTTCTGAGAAAAAGACAAGAATGTAGGTCAGGGCCCTGATAGAACATTTAAATTTGTCTTTGAAGTAGTAAAGAAAAAAAAAAAAAAACATACTCAAATTGTGCATGGTCTCTTTACAAGGGCTTTTTGTTGTGGGCTCATAATGCTAAATCCTGTACACTTTATTATTATAACATATTATGTTCCATATGCATGAACTGTAAAGCCCACTGTGTTGAGATTATCCAGCATATTGTAACTGCTCTGTTTGTAAACCCATCACTTTGGTGCTTTGTTATTCCAGTCGTTGAGAAGCTTGTCCATTTTGCCTCTGGTATATTTTAAGCCTGTGTGAACACAAGCAGAGGGCCCCGGCCAGGCTACCGTAGACGGTGTTCCGTGTGTATCCGTGTGGGTGCTGTGTACAGGAATCCTTTGTCGGGCTAGGAATGCACAGCCTGGCTGTGAAATCTACCGCATGGTTGTGACTCATTGTTCTCTGCTGGGTTTCCATCCAACCAGTTTGCCATATTCAAACAAAAAAAAACACCCTCTTCTGCTCCAGGTTATTCAAACAAACAAACAGTCATGACATGCTGCAACTGCATGTTCATCTGAAACAGGGCAGTTAATGAAGTCATACGAAACCTGGCTGAGTCAGCTATTTATTTCACATGGGTGTTGCTCTCAAAGAGTCGCACCATGGTGAATACATTATGACTGCAAGCACACAGTGGACTGCGACATATTGAAATGTCATTCAAACAACATTAGATAACTGCCCTGCATCCACAAAACCTAAGTAAACACAGTGCCATATCATAATACATTGACCTGTTGGTCTCACAATAGGCCCCGATACTGACATTCAGTCATCGGTTCTGAGACCTCTCCAAGCTGAAGGTCCTTTGTGTGTGTGCATTCTGCTTTGTCATGTGAAGTATCCCTTCAGGCTCTGATGGCGCTTTTCCATTACATGGTACCTGCTCGACTCGCCTCGACTCTACTCGCCTTTTTTGGTTTTCCATTACGAAAAAAAGTACCTGGTACCTGCTAACAGGTACTTTTTTTAGTACCACCTCAGTCGAGGTTCCAAGCGAGCTGAGGCGAGCCGAAAAGGTGACGTGAAAGCGACAGATGGGGGTGTCCTGAACAAACCTGCTATTTTTAAATAGTTTAGCCAGCTGTTTTTTTTTTTTGCTGCCTCCAGCTTCATTTGAAACTAAATGTCTTCTGGCTGTGGCAACAACAACACACCTTCCACGTTCTGTGTGTCGCGTTAGGTCACGGCAGTTTCCTGCGGCACCGCTTGTTTTACAGTTCTGCGGAGGCTCCAGGCAGAGCTTTCGCCATAGCCTACGTACACACACACATGGCCGGCTCGACGCACGCACCAGCGCACAAGTATAAACATCAGGCCACTTGCATAGTATACGGCGAAAGCTCTGCGTGGAGCCTCCACAGAACTGTAAAACAAGCTCAAGTGGCCTGATGTTTATACTTGTGCGCTGGTGTTTTGCGTCAAGCCGGCATATAACGACCAGCCACGCTGAGGCGGTACTAAAATCTGCAATGGAAAATGGACGCACAGTGTGTCGAGGCGAGTCGAGCAGGTACCATGTAATGGAAAACGATGAGGGCCAGTCAGTCCCAGTGTGTGTGTGTGTGTGTGTGTGTTACAGTGACTATGAGGTTTAAACCATCTACTTAAGTAAGTGAAATATGTTGTTCATCTGCGGTTTAAATATGAAAACTGTGGTGTGACTGGGGTCATCTTGAACAACTGTAGAATTGAAATTAATGGAAAGTTTATGATCCACCGCAACTGTTTGTTGATCGTGACTCGTAATCATGACCAAAACATAAAAACTGTGTTAGCCATTTTCTATCTCAGTGTAGCTCTCTAGTAGATCTCTGGTTCCTGACTGTTTGATTGTCTCTCTCCGTTCTTTTTCCTTTCTCTTTAACATCTCTGTCTTCTCTTCTCGTATTTTCTTGACACTGTGGAAGACTTACAAAATCAAGAAGTGAGACCTCTGTGTTTTTATGAAATGATACAGTATTCAACATGTCATCTGGGGAAATGATGGCAAGCACATACACGTGCTGCAATGATGAATTTTTGTTTTTATTTTTTAGATGTTTGTGTCTCCTTAAAATGTTTTATTTGTTGATGAGCCCCTTGTTTTTGTAATCTCACAATTTGTGAGTGCTTGCAGTTTTGTCTGATACTGCTATCCCCTCCTGTATGGTGGTGGTGGAGTAACATAAAACACAAAACCCACTGCATTTACTGTGTGTGCTTCTGTGCTCTCCATGTTGATCAGTTTATTGAGTTAATGAAACAACAAGGATGGCCATAAAAACATGTGGTCCATCATCTGTACTTAGGAACTATGACTTTGCCATTTCTGTGACACCAGAGTCTGTCAGTTCACATTTGGCAGGGTTGACCTCTTTCTGTGCCGTTTTGTGGTGTGCACCAGAACAGCAAAAAAAAAAAAGACTGTGCTTTATATTCATAACTATAAGGTCATGGTCACGGACGGTTATGTTCAACAGAAACTATGCTGTGTGTGTGTGTGTGTGTGTGTGTGTGGTGTGACTGCACTGCTGTGAAAAGGCCTGGGATCTGTGAAATTGGATGGCTGGCCATGTTTGAAGCACTGCTGTGTCAGCACCTGGCATCTTTAATTGTCCTTTTTGTTGCATGTAATTATGACATAAATGGAATCTCTGTGACTCTAAATATACTGTGGAACAGAACCTCTTTCATATCTCAGTCATGTGGTGACCTCGAGTGGCTAACTAAACACTGACAGACCACTTCTTCACAGCAAGCATGAAAAGGAGGGGTGTTGCCCGTTGGTTTTGGCTTGTCTGTCTTTTTCAGCTCCAGACGATCAGTCGACAGACACTCAGTTCTGTTAAGCAGCTGACTGTGTGCCTTCCTTTTTTTCCTCCGCGGGGGCATGCTTCATCATTTGTACCAGCTCCATGTTAGCCTTGCAGTAGCAGTGGAGGGGAGGGTACCAGCAAGAGGACCCAGCCCGGCTGCAGAGGGCTTGGCCGAGCCTGGCTGAACTGCCGGAGTCATGTTTCCCCCCCTCTGGCTGTGTCACAGAGAAATGAGAGCAGGGCAGAGGAAAGAAGACGGAATACAGAAACTGCCAGATCAAGAGCAGACAGAGCCTTTCCTTCTAGTGGTGCCCCTTTTGAAAGGAGAGCCTGCTGTGAATAGAGGTGAGCGTGAGGCCCCAGTAGACAGTTATAACCGTCCCCCTGAAGCCCTGGCCATGTGTTCTTTTTCTCTTCCTCTGTATCCAGTGTGGTAATCATACCTATGAAACATAGCTGTACAGGCTGTTTGTTTGAAATTGAAAAGGTGTTGCGACCACCTAAGAATCAGTTTGTAACTTAACTTCTGACCCTTTTCCTTCTCCTCAACATCCTCCTCCTGAGTTAAGTTAATGAGGCAGGGACCTGCTGGGTACGAACATGAAAATCTCTGGGACCTCTGTGTGTGTTAGCGGAATTACCTTTTTTTTTTTCCCTCGTCATTCAGTGCGAGTGTTGGGTGGGTGTGTGAGGATAAGGTCTGTAGAGAAGGCAAAGAGGTGCTCGGGGAGAACGGAATGATTTGTTCTGTTCAGGGTCTTTGCATTGACCTGGTTTACTTCGCCTTGCTGTCACTTTCCACAGGCTGGGCACGTTCACTCTCGTTCCTGTTCTCTCTTCAAGGCAGCTTTTTTGGCCCACAATCCAAGAAAGATTTTCGCAGAAAGACGAAATTGATCTTGTGTTGTTTTCTCAGTAACAAGCCTTTCATGAGTCATTTTTTTACGTCCTTGGTGGGAAATTGGCTGCTCTTCAAATGAGCTGTTCAGGGTTACTCACCTCACCGTGGATGCTGTTAATTCTGTGCTCAATCCAATTATGAGGCATGACATGCAAGTCAGCTTGTAGCGTGTTGCCGCAAGTGTACTGAGGCTAGCACTTAGTGATGGGCAGAGGTCTTCTCTGAGCTAGTATATCTGAAGCAAAAAGTCCTTCCCAGTAGCGGAGACGCACTGAGATCGGAGAGAGACGGTATTGTACATGAAAGGCTCACATGTGAGTATATAATAAGGATGTGAATCGATCTATTCAATAACATGAGTTGATCCCTAGAAACTCAAAAGAGAGAGGTGATATTGGCCTTCTAAGACCCAGCTGCATTGCTCCTTTTCCTCCTCTTGTGTTTCTTGTCTTCTGTCCGCGTGGTGCTGATGAGATAGACAAATGAGCCAAGCAAGCAGCCTGTCTGTGTTAAGGCCAGCTCTGTGGCCACTTGTGTTTGTGGCATTGTGTTACAAGGGATATGGTTTTAAAGCCTCCTGGTAAGCTGCATTGTGAAATCATTCTCTTACCTTCTCAAAGGGATCAATGCTCATGCTTATCCTTAATGCTTATCGCCACCTTTCTGATGTACTTGTAGTTTGCATTCAGACTCACAGGATTGTCATTAGGGCGGCACAATATATCGCTTTTTTTTATCATCACGATAACTGGCGCAATAATCACATCGCGAAAGGATGCGGCATATCGCGAAAGACACTAGTTTCTTAGTTGAAAGAAAATATCAGTAGAAAATGGCAATTTCAAATGTAACTGTCATTTTTTTTTTAGTGGTGCCTATTCAATTCAATGTTCAATAGTTATTAAGTTATTTTATTGGTTTACATATATACAAATAATAAAGAATAATATACACATAATCAATAAAAGACCCTCAGAGGGGCTTAATCTGTGCACTCTCCAATGCATAATCCAATTAAAATAGAAAAATAAACTAAAATGCTGAAAAGTGTTGGAAATGATTTCCTTTCATTTGTTTTAAATTCAACAAGCAAAACAATTTGTATTTTAGCAGAATATTGAAAGCAGCAGAACTAAGTACATTTTAATATCTGTTTATTTATCGCAAGTAATATCGTTATTGTGATATTCAACGTTATCCATATTGCATATTTTCCTCATATTGTGTGGAGCCCTAATTGTGATGAATGAAACTCTTTATCGGGAAGTGTTTGGTCTCAAAGCAAAATGCTACAAAGTGGGACAATTTTTTTTTTTTATTCAAATATTTAAAGCTATAGTGCGTAGTTTCTGTCTCCCCAAGTAATGACAACAACACTGTCATTGCATCCGGCAAGCCTTTCGGTGATCGCGCACCACCCCCGCCCCTCCTCCACGCAGTTACTTGTAGCCAAGGAGGACACAGAGGATTAAAAAAAACATGGTGGACTCTTCAGAAGAGGTAACTATCTTCGCTCCAGCTTCTGCACGCGAAAGTCGCCGGACTTCACCATTTTGTAAACCTAGTCATCCTGAGAAATACAGAGAGAGTTTTGTGGAGCTGATAGTCTTACTTAGCTTTGTATCAGCTCATTTGGCAATGGCTTGAATGTAACGGACATCCATTATTATAAAAAAAAGCTTTAAGGGCACAAAGATCCTATGTAATGAAAGCAGCTGAGTCATTGGTACCATTTCCCTGTGTGTCACCACAGAGCTGGTTGCTCTGGTTTGCTTTTCAGGATTGGACAAAGTGTGTGTGTGTTTTTTTCCCCCGCCTCTCTGATGATTTTTTTAATATCAAAGATATCATAATAAGTTAAATGACAACTGAATGGATAGATAGTTATTTGCCAAAGGAATTCAATTCGAAGGAAAAAAACCATAACAATGCCAGAAAAATAAAGACGTCTGGGGCTTTCAGAAGTCAAGCTGCTGAAGAGTGTTTTATTCACATTGTTTTGTTGGAAAATCAAACCTGAGAGACAAACAAACATAAACCACTTCACCCACTGGGAGTGTTGGCACAGCGTTACGTTCAGCCGAGTGCCCTCTAGTTCGCTTTTACACCATTTACATTTCATTTTGAATAGGACCACAGTCCATGTCCAACTGACTGTGGGCAGATGTGGAGGCAGGGAGGTTTCCCAAATATACAAGATTAGATTATCTTTGCCTACTTTTCAGCCAATGACATATTATCTTGATGCTGATATTGTTTTGGAAGACAAATCAAGCTCTCCCTGTTGTTCCCTGGCCCTCTTCTTCCTCCCCCCTCCTGGCTGGCTGCTGTTGGTTGCACTGTTGCCAGCCTGTAATGTGTACAATGCTGGCCTGAACCCTGCACTCTGAAGGGCCGCCAATTTTCTAGCAGGGTCAGTCGGACCCGGGGATTTAGTTTTTTTTTCCCTACAAGCAGCATTCTCTCAGGACTGTGTCAGTGTTTCCTCTCCACTCTGGTTTTATATGGTGAGAGCAGGTTTATTCTGCAAATCAGCATCACTCAAGACACCAAATACAACAAATGTGGCTCCTGTATGGAAAGTCAGGTCACTGATACACTTTAAAGGCAACAGACACTGAAATACAGCTTTAATGGACAGATTCACAGGTCATACTTATAGTGTTTTGGTCTGAGCGTTGATATGTTCCTGCTACATCCAGCCTGGTTCTAATGCTACATTGCACGCAAAGAGGGATAAGACCTTAATGTTAAGCACGAGTATTATATAAAGCACAACCCCTTTTTATTCCAAGTAAAATCCCCCCTGCCTCCTCCCTCCACCACTCCAACACCTCCCTTCTCCCATGCACCCGATCCCCCTGCCTCCCGCTTGTCTGTTCACTGAGGACCAGCTGACCATGCCGAATCAGCACATGTGAGCAAGTGTGTGTATATGTATATGACGGGGGGGATCAGCAGAAGGTTTCATGCTGCGAGTGACGTGCGTGTGTGTAATCAGAGTAGTCAGTGTGTCTCCCACCGTCCCACCCATGGCACGCCTAATGGAACGGGAGAAGGGGTCCACGCATAGTAGCATTTATACGGTGTGGGTGTGGTTTCAGTGCATATAATAGCAGAACATGGGTGTGAGTAGTGGATTGTCTTTGGTTGCAGTGACAGCTGGAGAGGACAAACCCCCACAATGTCTTTACACCAGCAGCTCCCCTCACCTATCGGTGTGTCTTTAAGCTCAACACACGCGGCAGCTGAATGCATTGCCTCGCTCCCTCCACACCGTATTACATTACACTGTCATTAGCTCCTCCATGCTCAGCCACCTTTGTAGGGTTTGCCATGACTCTACAACTACTATTTATAGGGTTCTTTCAACCAGGTATGAGTGAGTGAGTGAGTGAGTGAGTGAGAGAGAGATTTTTTTCTGGATTCAGTTACCCCTGGGAGACGGCAGCCACAAACACAGTGGTTTTTAGCAAAAGTATATGTGGATCCAATACACACTATAGGTTTTCTATAGTTAGGTTGCTCTTTTGACCCAAGCGGTGGAAATGGTTCTCCCAAACGGCAATAGTTCGGAGCAAAGTAGTCATGACTTGTCTGTTGGCAAAGGGAGAAGTGCAGATAAACAGCCTGCCTTTCGCAATGCTAATACGTGTCTTCTCCCCCCCTCAGGCTCGGATCAAGTTCCCCGTCGACTACCCGTACTCTCCACCTGCTTTCCGCTTCCTCACCAAAATGTGGCATCCCAACATTTATGAGGTAATTGTGACCAGTATAAATTGGGAATCGACCGATGCTGGTTTTTCAAGGCCTATACCGATACTGATTATTAGTGGTTAATCAAAACGATAACCGATATTTGGAACCGATATGCATTTACAGTGAAAATGAAAATCTTTAAGTCAAATGTAGGATTTCAGAATGTTACAAACTCCAACATAAAACTTTGTTTAGATGCTTTAAGCAATTATTTAATAAATGAGAAACTTTCAACATAATGCACAGTAAAAGATAGTGTTGTGGGACATTAAGTCAGACTCAGTGGTGAGTGAAACCGAAGCAGAGGGACAGACACAGAGCTGTAGCGGAGCCACAGTAGGGCACTTTTTAATTAATCAACTTGATCGGTTGTCAGGCAAATAAAACACCCATACAGATAATCTGCAAACGGCCGAGTATAAATGCTTGGGCAAAACATACAGGAGCTTCTCATAGGCTTTGTTAATACACCTGTGAGCTAGTGTCATATTTGTAGGGTACATATGAGTATAAGATAACACTAGATCCTGGTAAAACTCAATTTCTTTAGGATTTTAGGATGTTTATTTTAGACAAACTGTAGAATGTCCAGTCCTATTTCTTTTTAATCTCATTTGTAACTGTATCTGAGTAACTATTGTCTGAACGTGTTGGTGTATTCTCTTGTGTCCCTAGAACGGTGATGTATGCATCTCTATCCTGCACCCACCAGTGGACGACCCACAGAGCGGAGAGTTGCCTTCAGAGAGGTGGAATCCAACACAGAACGTCAGGTACGCTAAATAATGTTCTCAATTCCGTCCTAGTTTATTTTGTGAAGCACAACATGAACGAAAATGACAAGCAGGGTTACTGTTTGTCCAGTGGCTTACAGCTGCCTCCTTAAATGTAATTATTTGAATCATCAACAGCCTCCCGCAATCCAGTCATCAGTCTTTTAGTCAATTTGTCAAATGGTGGTTTTGTTTTTCTTCTCTTCTCTCACTGTCCACATTTCTGCATTTGACATGTGGACAGCAAAGATCAGATAGTCATGGCTGAAATCAACCCAATCGCGTTCCCATCAAGCATGAACTCAAACCGCTGATCTTAATGTTGTGAAGTCCTGTTGTGGTTCTGTCATAATGTTGGGATTTTATTGTTGGTATTATTCTTGTGGTGGTGTTTTAATGCTGTAAAATGGTATTGTTGTTGTAGTGTTGTCCTCACGTTGTGGCTTTTATTGTCGCAGTGGTGTTTTAATGTTGTGGTTTTTGTTGTTGTGGTGGTGTTTTATTGTTGTGAAAATCTTATGTTAGTGTTTTTATTAGGGGTGCACGATTCAGAAAATGTCACGATTCGATATCGATGTTCAGGCTCAAGATTCGATTCAAAAACGATTCTCAGTATGTAAATGTAGTTACTTTTCCCATGTGATTGTAGTAGACCTACAATAAAAAAAACAAATTTAAAAAAATAGATTAAAAGATTTTTTAGAGCATCGTGATTTGAATGTGAATCAATTTGTTTTGTTTTTTTGGTTTTTTTTGCACACCCTTAGTTTTTATGCTTCAGTGTTAGGTTTCCCTTCTGACAGAGATGTTATTCTCTGTTTCCTGCTCAGGGACTACAAATGAAAAATGGCTCATAGCTAACTCTGATACTGCTAAGGAGCTGTGCATTGTCCCTGTCAAATAAACAAATAATGGCATGTTAATAAATAAATGAATTAGGATTGCAGACGGGGATTTCCAGGGGCTTTGCACCTTAATGCCATGTCAAATAACTACCCTTCTTCTACTGTCCATGTTTCCCCCATTGTCTCCACCAATCAATACAGACTAAAGGCTTTAGGTATCATGCAAGTGTTTGTGCAGCTTGTATCCCATTTCTTACAAATTGCTGGTAGCTGGCATAAAACACGGTAAAATGCTTTATTTATTCAGCCCCTGCAGGGGGTACAGACACAAACTTTCATAGCTGGATTTAACGGTGTCCACAGTAACGGGCCCTCTGTAGCCTCTGAGCTGATGAGGGCCCACTACAGCTGTTTCAGGCTGCTAATAAGATTTGTAAATGCATTATGTTGGTCGGCTCTATTGTTGTTGCTGAAAGCCAGTCTGAAATAAACTTCAAGTACAAGTTGATTCAGCTGAGTCAAAGTAAAGTAGAAATAATAATGTCAGTATCTCTAATGAACGGTGGGCGGCTCTTGGAGCTAAATTCAACAGATGACCGCAGAGACAAATGGATGTTCTGATGTTTAGCGGGCTGGTTGTCTGACCCTAACATTCATCTCTCCCCCTCTCGTTCTGTCTTTGTCCATGTGTCCTTTCTTTCTTTCTTTCCATCTCTGTTCTCAATGTCTCTTGTCTCGTCTTACCTCCATCTTCCCTTCCCCACCCTGTGTCCCTCTGTTTCCCCTGTCCTCCTCCTGTATTGCTTTCCTGTATTTTAATGTCGCTCCACTCTCTGACGTCCCTCTCAGGACCATCCTGCTCAGTGTGATCTCTTTGCTGAACGAGCCCAACACTTTCTCCCCGGCCAACGTGGACGCGTCCGTCATGTACCGCAAGTGGAGAGACAGCAAGGGCAAGGACAGAGAATACATCGAGATCATCAGGTACCAAGAGGAAAAACGGCAGCGCGCGCACACACAGCACCTTTCACAGATTTCAGGTACACAGAGCAGCAGCACTGAAGCTCTGTGTGTCCTCTTCTGCTTTTTTGTTTTGTTTTTCTCTTCTGTCTTTCCTCCTCACAGGAAGCAGGTGGTGGCTACAAAAGCTGAAGCGGAGCGGGACGGCGTCAAGGTTCCCGTCACGTTGGACGAGTACTGTGTCCGCACCCAAGTCCCGCCCACAGACGACGGCTCCAACCTCTTGTACGATGACTACTACGACGACGAGGAACTGGAGGAAGACGACGAGGACGACAACGAGGACTGTTGCTATGACGACGACGACTCAGGCACCGAGGACTCCTGACCATGCCTTCCCATGATGTCTCCCTCTCGTCCCTGACCAGTCCCTGGCCTCGCCCCCTCGCACACACACACACACACACACACACACACACACCTCCCTTTCTTGTCATGGACTGAACTTTAACTCCCTGCCCCCTCTTCCTCCTGAATCAACCCCCCCCCCATCCTCCTCACTTAGCACAGCCCCCCGTCCACCTTCTGTCACATGTGCAGTCACAGTATGCACACTAAAACCTGATGCTTCGAAGAGAAGAAAGCTACAGAGTTGTTTTTGTTCGTTTCTTACATGTTTCTCTTTTTTCCGTTTTTTTTTTTTTCTTCCATTTTTTGTCTGAGTAGAGGTTACACACAATGCACACACACAGTAGCACAACTTACAGATAGTAGTACTTCCTCATCTGCTTCCGTTTGTCTGCACTGATAACTAATAACTGGTTGAAATTTCCTAAAAAAAAAACAAAAAAAACGTTTTAGCTCCAAGATCTGTTCCTTCCTCTGGCTTTGAGTGGAACAAAGTCTGTCTGATGGCCAAGTTTCTTGTAGAAAATTTGGCGGAGGAACGGTCGCGCCTTTATCTGACATCATCAGCAGGGTGCAATGTAACGTAACTGGTCAGATCAGAGTAAAACAAGCGGGGAGCATTTGCAAAGTAGGCTAATAGAGTGTGTGTGTGTGTGTGTGTGTGTGTGTGTGTGTTGAAAAGCGGAGTCACTTCTGTCTGTGAGCCATGTGTGTGACTTCTGGTTTAGCGGGCTGTTTGAAGCCCTGCCATGCTTCACCTCTGATCTTTCTTGAGCCCCAAGGCTTGTGTGGCACCAAACAGGCAAGTTGTCAGTTTAAAAAAAAGAAGAAGAAGAAGAGCTGTTCACACTCCCTTGTGCCTTCCCTCACTCCCTGATATCACAGATCTCAATGACTTGCCTGGATGAGCCTGCCTCGGTCAAAGCAGCCAGACATACAAAAGGTGGCCGAGGGAGATAGTCAAGCTCACAAGGTCTCAGGTGGGGATACTGTGCAAACAGCGCCCTCCTGAAGGAACAAACATTATAGCAGCACCTGTCAGATTTGTCCATGGTGTGATTGAGAAAGGTGTAAGATCCAACAGTTGAACTGAAGACTGGAATGTAGATCAGAATCCCACAATAGTCCTCTTGACTGCCACGCGGCCTTCAACATATAAGCACGTGCTACTAGTGGCCTGGATGCATTAAGAAACAGCTAGCTGAGCCTGCTGCTGCTCCTAAAAATCCAATGTACTGTATTTAAAAAAACAAAACAACCTATGCAGTCAGCGCTTGAACCTACTTAATATGCAGTGCTTTAAACGTGGCAGTAACGCTGAGCCTTTTCAACAGTCTGACCTGAACTCCAGCTTGAGGTTTACAACCTGTAAGGGCTTTGGACTGACTGTCCTTGGTTAGAGATGGACATGTGTAGTTGTATCTGTCTTTTAGGTTTGTCGGCGGTTTGTTATTCTAACTTAGAGTAGCACAAGTCTCCAGAGCCAGAGTGAGATTGTACACCTTCACCAGAGCTCTCCCCCTAGTGGCGGCTCTGTGTACTGGCATTTTGTTTTTCTCCCCCACCCCCCTTTTCCCCTGAAATGCTTGACTGGGCCGCAGCCATCTTGACTCACCTGAATCAATGAACCCTGTTACCTCAGATGAGATCAGGTAGCAGTGTGAGTGATTCAGAAGAATGAAAATGGCCTGATGAACACGCAGACTGACGGGGGGTTTGTTTTCAGTCTACGCTGTCAGACGGCCCACTTCGTTTCTTCTCTCCTAACTGCCAGGAGTGCTCTGTTTCACACTTAAGACCCATCCAACAGTATTTCCGATGAAATTTCCGTTGTGTGTGAATATTTGCCGACCGTTTATAAGATGTGCTGAGAAGTGTGGAGAAGAAGCAGAAATGGGGATAGGGTTGAACTTTGAGCATGAACAGGAGAATGTTCTTCACTAGCATGCTGTTATGATGTGTTTGTGGTTTTAGATCTGTTATAAGGGTCGCGGGGGGGGGTTGTCTCCAGAGACAAAGGTCTTCTACTCAATTTTATCTAAAACTGTTGCATTGTGAATGGGCTGAGGATTGTCATTGTTTTTTGGGAGGGGGGGGCTTCTTTTACTGTTTTGATGTAATCTTTTATTTCCAAATTGTGGTGCGAGCTGCAATGTTTTCTGTCTTGTATGTATTAAGTGCTGCGAATATTGACCTGATTGTTAAAAAGCCAGGATTGTTCATGGAAGAACACAACTAAATGTACCAGCTTATTAACACGAATATCATAACAGCAGAAAACTTGTAAAGAACCAAATTGACACAGCACTCTACATAGTAATTGTTCAAGCCCAGAATGCTCAGAAATGAGTTCTCAATACTCAGTAATTGACTGATTTCCATCACGCAACCTACGAATGATCCTTCTCCCCTCTGTTTTGAGGGTTTGGGGTGAATGGAATTTGATTTTGGTCAAACTTTGTTACTTTTATCGTCTTTCCTCCCCACTCGTCCCCCTGTTCTCTGAGCTCTGATTGGTGGCAGCATCACTGAGGGTAAAACCCAGCATATAATTACAGAAAACTACAAGAACCTCAGGAAAAAAACAACTACCAACTAACAAACGCAAAACAAATCCTTTTCCAGCTGAATGAACCTGACCCCGGGGAGTCTCACTTTTTGGCTTCAAGGGGACTGTTTACAATCTCTACCTTGATATGCACATGTGGATATTTGACGATCACTTGATGTTTGTTTTTTTCTTGTTTATATTTTCTTTTTTTCTTATGGTTTGTAAATCTATTTAAAATCTGAAATAAAGATCTTTATTAGATATTGACTGTTTGTTTTTTTTTTGGTTTTTTTGGGGGGTAAATGGTTGACTTGATTTTTTTAAAAGTCCCTTTTCTGTGTTCTCTTATAGACACTTAAAATGGCGTGAATGAATGAAACTCAGAGCTAGCTCTGAGAGGTAAGACTTGTGTCCTTCCTTCCTTTACTTTCACTTCATGTTTTTGTTTTATTAAACCTTGGGTTGTGTGCATGATGAGATGTGTACCCAGTAGGCACCCTGCTGGACTCCGAGGGTGGTGGAGACTTTAAAGGATTTCCTGACGCTTTCCATGTTTTCATCTATTAGAAGCGGGCATTTTGGAAATTACTTTTTTTAAATGGACATGGTTTCTTTTTTTTTTCCTTGTCTTCTGTTACCTTCTTCACTCTAAACATGTGAAGACACGGTAAGACATTTCTGTATGTTCTGTCCATTGCAACTCATCTCTCGGAGCCTCTCTGTGTCAACATGGTAAACATATCTGCTGAACATCAACATGTTGGCGTTGTCACTGTGAGCATGTTTGGATTTAGTTTGTAGCAGCGCTGTGCCTTTAGTGTAGCCTCACAGCTGCTAACATATCTGTAGACTCTTGTCAGATAAAGAATGGTGCTGATCTTATGAGGCATTACATGCAACTAGACTACACCAGGCAGCAGTAAGGGTGCTGAAATATGGACAAGGAACAATTGTGATAAGCCTGTCTCTGTAGTCTGGTTATACTGTAGGGAGACGAGTTTTATGTCATACTGACGTCTAGCTGTTTTGGATATTCATGTATCTTTACAGACAGTAAAGACAGTCTACACATGTTTGGTAAACAAACCATTTCACTGTAATGGTCTCCATTGACAAATACTGGAATGGAATAATTCTGTGTTGGGGAACGATGCGTAAGTACGATTGTAACACAGGAGTGTAATTACCAAATACCAGAGATAAAAGTAATCTGATGTGCTCCTGAGTTGGACGAGCCCAGTAATTATGCTTTTGATTGATGACATTATGGAGAAGGTTATATTGCAAGAAACATCTTACCTAAAAGCAGCTCTGACGGGCCCAGCATTATGCAATAAGCAAAATAATAAACTATAATAAATGAATAATAAGAAAATAGAAATTGGCTAATCACAAATCCCACAGGTGAGGAAACTTCAAAATTAATCATCATGTCTAATGCTGCAGAAGTTTTCCCACGCTTTTTACATCTTTCCTGATGAAATTAATAAGGAGATTAAATTAGATTGATGATTTCAACTCTGTGGGTATTCAACCCCTCAAGAGATGCACAATGAATTGTCTCAACAGAATTGTGTTGAGACAATGTTCAGTGGATAAGTGGATTTATTTATTTTATTTTGTTTCAGGTTTATTTATTTGGGACAATGCATACTAATAATACCTAAAAGTAAAATGTGCCAGAATTAGCCTGGAGGCTATTTTACATCTGCTGTCCCTGACTGGTGGTAGGAGGTCACCCTAAAATGAGATAAAACGATTATGACGATAAAGCGATAAAACCATGACTAACACCTATAGGTGAAATTATTTCTAAACAGTATTACATGCTTCACTCTGTTTGCACGTGCGTTGTTGCATCTTCTCACTTCTTGCATGTCACGATTTCTTTAAAGATTATTTTTTGGGCTTTTCCGCCTTTTATTTGACATGACAGCTAGGTGAGAGAGAGGGAGAAGACATGAAGGGAATCGTCAAAGGTTGGATTCGAACCCTGGACCTCTGCGTTGAGGCATAAACCTCTCAGTATATGTGCGCCTGCTCTACCCACTGAGCAACCCGGTCATGGCATGTCATGATTTCTGCAGATTTTTTCTGTGGGGAAACTGATCAGAAACAAGTCACAGGAAGTAGTCTTTAATTTAACAAACTTAAAAATTGCTGTTGACACTAAAGGCACAATCCTCCTTCTGTCTGACATATTTCCTGTCTTGTCTGTGCAGCTTTACTGGAGACATGATAGTTGTTTTTGGTAGATCCAACTAATTGGGCAATGCAGATATTTTCAAGAAACTAATAAAGATTCCTGTCACTGTGTCTTTTCTTCCATGTGCCTTTAGAAATGAATGTGGTCCTGCAAGAAAACTGAGGTAAGACTGTTCTTGCCTAAATAACTACACCAGAGTGCAATAACTTTGTCTTAGTGGAGACAAATGAGGTCATATCAACTGCTCTGGTGTATGTTTTTCCTCAGCTTTCCTTTATTTTAGTGATTTTCTGTTTGGTGTGTATGATTGATTTTGTGACAGCTTCATACCTCTAGGGGGCAGCAACAGCTTATTTCTTGTTACATTTCAGCTGTTAGTGGTCTGTAAGAAGCCTGAGGCTAAATGATAGATTTCAAAACCATGTGAGTGTAATTTTATTACTTATTTACTTTTTCAATAGCAGTCTATTAAAATGTGTGTTTCTCTTCTTTTCTCAGCTCAAACGTCTGGGATTCTACAATCAACACCGCAATCAAAGTTGAAGCCCACAATGTTTCCCTGCCATGGTTCTCCCATAGGGGGCGCTGCCAATATACAGACATTAGAGAGTAATATGGTCCATATATTCCACCCTCTCATATAAAAGTGCCACAGTATCCTCTGGTTCATTTCCACTTTTCTCATCATCCACTGCGACTTTGTAGATAGACTGCCAGTCTAACTCACATGTTGTGCTCTCATATGCTGCTCCTGCGCATGAGTTATAAGGTTTATCATCTCCACTCTCTCATTTCCTTCTGGTAAAGTGGACCTATGGCAGTAATCTGGAATATGAAAATCATCAATCTGTGAATTGCCACGAAGGAAGTTTCACCTGACAAAAAATGCTGATCAATTTACTGAAGGCTGGTGTTTCAGCCCAGCTCTGTGTGTGTGTGTGTGTGTGTGTGTGTGTGTGTGTGTGTGTGTGTGTGTGTGTGTGTGTGTGTGTGTGTGTGTGTGTGTGTGATCTTTCCATGTATTCTTTTGCATCCTATCAACTCTGCCTTGAGCTCCCAGGTCATCCCATCTGTCTCCCCCCACAGAGCTATACCGAGTCCATCACACATTTGTTTCCTGTGGCGACAGGTCTGACATTTTGCCCTGCGTGTGTTCAATCAAAATGCCAGTTCAGCGGACCGGAATAAGCAAGACACTGAAGTAATCCTGGCATTTGCAGCATTGCTCCTCTCTCTCTGTGGTTTATTTCATACAGTGAAAAGGAATACACTGTTTAAACTGCAGGGAATAAACCTGGATCAGAGCCAGATGTTACAACCCGCTGCCCTCTCTCACACTGTGACCTTGTCCCCCCATCCCTTCTCCAGCTGGTGGTTTGGCAGCAGATCTCCGTGCCTCAGCCGAGTCAGAGGCCCTCGGTGACCTGCGGAGAGCTGGGCGTCCTGAGGAACGAGCGAACTGGGTGAACTGTAACAGACCGGAGAACGGAGGAGATGTGAGATGAGAGAGGATGAGAACAGAGGAGGAGGGGGGGGGGGGGGGGGGGTTGATCCATGTGTCAGGATGTGAGATGTCTCCAAAGCAACAGAAGTTGTGTTGGAAGTGGGTTGGCAGGAAGGAGAAGGATGGATGACTGGCTGTGTGTGTTAAGAGTCAATGCACACACGGAAAAACCTGGAGGGGCACCAGACCTCCTGCAGAGCTCAGTCTGACAGCCTTGTTTCTGCATACTCGTAGACTTCCTGTCCTTCCAGGATGCCAATCAGGCAACCCAGCAGTAGGCCTATATAATGTAGTTAAATTAGCTCCACATTTACAAGATGTAACATAAGAAATATATACATGAATGCATCAATAATTATAATCTAATTACATACATTATTCTGAAATAATGTATGTTGTAATGTAATAAGGCTACTTTTACTTTTGGTAGCCTACTTTAAGTATATATTTGATGCTAATACTTTGGTACATTACTTAAGTAAAAGTTTGAATGCAGGACTTTTTACTTTACAGTCTTTCTACACTATGGTATTGCTACTTTTACTTAAGTAAAAGATCTGAGTACTTCTTCCTCCACTGGTAGTTACACCTGTCTATCCACTGAGAGAGCAAGCATGTTCAGCCACACTTAAACACGTCTGTATTATCCACTGAGGAACTGCACTTCAGTACTTTTGGGTGTGTAATAGCCTCAGTGTTCTTCACATTGTGAGGCTGACAGAGATGTAGGGTCCGGCCCCCTTAGTGAGCGCAGAACAGACGCATTGACCTTTTCTCATGCTGTCCTCGCCTCAGATGCTGAAGATTCAGACGCTTGTGTACCGATCTCATTATTTCGTAAAGGAAGCTGTTAACAGTGTGAGCACGGAGTACTAGGACATTCAAATGTTCCTCGGCAGATATTGTTTCCATTTTAATAAACTTACATATGTTTTGTGTACTTCTGTTGAATTTAAAAGGTAGTATTTCTTTCTTTTTCAACAATAAAGGGACTGTATCCTGTAAAAACACTTCAGGTTCTGTGGTCAACTGTAGTGTTGAAACATTGATTCATTTATTAGTCAATAGGCTGAATATTCATCACCATCTGTTTTGATATTCGATTAAGACATTTGTCAAACATTCCCTTTTTTTTTACACACATATATATATATATATATATATATATATATATATATATATATATATATATATATATATAGTAGTTTGTTATAGACACAGGGAGATGATTTGAAAGCTCTGATGCAGAGAATGTACACTAAAGTGACAGGTCTATAGGGTGCTGAATGAGCCCTGCCCTGGCTTCAGATGACAGACAGCAGTGGGTGAGGGTTCAAATGTGCCTCTGCAATCTATATGGTAAGTGGCTCTTTTCAGAGGTTGATTACGTCAGCGACTAAACTCTGAGGAGACCTCAGACGGCAAAATGTGTAATTATCTCCACTGCTTTACATGCATACTGAGTCTGTGTCCTCGTTGCTGTAGGTTAAACCTTAAAGTCCGGTTTTACTTTCATTACCTTGTGAAGAATGTGATGCCACAGGTTTATCCCGCTCTCTGGATCCGGATTTCTGTGTGTGTGCATATTTTTACTAATGCATGTGTAAACAGACATGGGTTGGTAACTGTTAAATCCATGTGAACCTTTGTTGTCTTTAAATATAAAGACAAATGTTTTACAAATGTAATTTATAACTGTTGCATATGTATTATGTGTCTGAGAGCAGGTATCCATACATGTGGTTGGAGATGATCTTTCTGTGAGTGAGTTAACCCGACTTAAAGTCCCTGAAAACATATTTTCTTCTACACATCTTCTTAGATGTAGTCCTGCATGAACATGTTCTTTGCCAGCAACAAAACAGTTTTGTTTTTTTCTCAGGATATTTGATCATTTATTCTGGCTTTTCTCACTGATTTGCAGTGGGCGAGGCTCCGTTGAAAAAATTATCATTTCACATGTTTCTGTGCAACTCCACGTGCCACACCTAGGATTGGGCATCGAGAACCGATTCCTACTTGGAATCGTTTCAAAAATTACGATTCCAGTAGAATGGTTTCTTTATTGGAATCGTTCTGAATCGTTTAGAGGATTTGAACATGCGCAAGTTTTGGTTTCCGAAGCAGCCCGGCGCTTGTTGTGTTGCAGCCTTGGAGCACAGTAAGCAGCGCTCATGTGTGGCTTTATTTTACATTGAAAAAGCCCTGTAAAACTGCAATTGAAAAAAAAATACCATTGAATCAAAATAAAACTTTCCTCTTATTTGTGAAAATAGGCATGTGACCTGTTTCAACTCCACCCCTCAAAGAATCGGAATTAAGAATCGATAAGAACCGGAATCCAAAGGAAGAATCGGTATTGGAATCAGAATTGTTAAAATCCAAACGATGCCCAACCCTAGCCACACCCCATGCACTATGGCCACATCAGAAACAAAATAACACAGATAGATCCTAAAGTTACAAGTACAAAAGTAGTGCATCAACCAAGTGTAATAAATTAGGGGAAATACGACAAATTCTCAGTGTTAGCACTGATAAAGGAACTGAAGGCTGACATTATTGCCATGACATTTAGAACAAATATTAATGTCCCCCTCTGGGTGAATTTCAATAACTTTGATGATCCTCTGACTTTTCATGGCGGCGCCATCAGGTCCATTTTTAATTTGTCCGATACTTTGGTTTATAACCAAATATCTACACAACTTTTGACATCAGCCTCAGCTGTACTTTGTGTTTTGTGATGAATACAGTTTCCTAACTTTACTTTGCTTCTTATGGAGTCAAGAACATAATGGAATAGAGAAATACTTCAGATTTAATACGACATTTTCCTGGGCTATAAAAAAGGCTGAAATTAATCTCATCTTCCATCTGAGTGAGGCAGAGACAGGCAGAGCTGACACCTCTTCCAGGCTTTTTCACATGAACTGTTTTAATCAGTGGTTTGTCAAGCTTTTATTGCCACTGTCCTTGCTGTCACTAGATATTCACTCTCTCAGCGGAAATCTGTCCATTTCTAAATCCCTTCCTGTCAAGCCAATGCAGCGCTGTTATTGGCTCTATGCAACTGATCTTTGATAAAACAGTGGCCTGTCCCTCTCAGTCCGCAGGTTACTTGACTTAAAACCAAGCAATCTGGACAAATAAAGATCTTTTTGTCCTGCAGATCAATGAAGACAGCGGGGCCCTTCCTATTTTAGACTGACAAATGAATTTGTTGCCATAGTAAAGTTTCCAGGGAAACCGATCAGTCGGTTGAAACCCAAAGACAGACAGACGAAAACAGAGAAGAAGCTAAATTGAATTAAACCACACAGGTGCATGTGCTACGCAGCATTGTCTGCTCAGCTGAATGTGCTTTTTCAGGTCAAACTGTCTTATTATAGGCTACATAATGATTTCCTGGCACACAGAAGCTCTGTGCTATAGTGGGGGAAAATAAAATCCAAAACAAAACTGTCTCTTGATGAGGATTGAGCTGAAAAAACACAAAGTGTCACGTCTCTTCTTCACTTTAATGGTGTTCATGTCTTTGGGAGAAAGTTTGATTGTAAAGAGAGAGAGAGTGTCATGTTAGGCTGAATGATTGAGATGCAACAGAGTGAAATCAATTAAAAGAATTCTTTTTTTAATCCTTGGGGAAAGAAAACAAGATGAGTAAGGCAGAATGGCAGTGATCTCCTTATTATATGATATCGTTATTATATTAAGTAGGCTACAGTTGCAGCACAAATATTCCAATAAAACATCATGATATGGAGCAGTGACTTAAAAATGTTAAACCCAACTGAAAGATGCATCCGCCTCTGATATGTATCCAGTGTGTTTTCCATTTGGTTTGGCTGGGAAACACGGAAGCGCACAGTTTGATCTTATTGGTCAGCTGCAGCCCTGCCGTTTATAAAACGCACACAGGACAACAGGAGCTCCGGAGCTGAGACCGTGAGGGCGCAGAGCAGCGCCGCGGAGCGCACAGGCTTTACCCGGGGAGAAAACACCTGTTACTGACGGAGCAAGTGGACAAAGACGTGTGTGTCTCTTTCTGTAGTGCGGTGAGTATATTATTTATACTTTTCTGCAGACAGGAGTAGTGTGTTACCCCCAGACTACACGAAGACAACGGATTTGAGAGGTTTTGGAAAACGGACTGGTGCGCAAATGGAGGAAGCATCGCACCTGTTGAATTGAATATCCGCTTGTAACTTTTATTGAATATTTTTCTTCAACTTTTGTACTTTTAACTATTACGTTTTTAGTTTTAGCTAATTGGATTAATTAATCCTAGAAACATTATTATTATTTAAATTCGCAAAATAGACTATACATTTTTTTTTCTCTCTCTTTCTTTTCTCCACCTGCCTTAGGCTATATGTTTAAAGTAAAAGCCAGAATAAGATCTGTTTTTTGTTTGTTTAAAGAATAAAATGCAAACGATAAGGGGGCATACATATTTAATGTCAATACAACGCTGATAAATGATAAAATAAAGAATGCGACTTTAAATTTGGTTCTTTAAAATAATTTAAGAAAAATAGTACCCTTTGTTGTCAATCTATTCCTAGACTGACTCTGTATTTACACCACCAATCAATGAAGCCTCTCTGCTGTCTTAACACAATTATGCCTGTTTCATTCTTTGTAAATACTGTATATTGTATATTTATCTGTTCAAAGACTTCACCTTGCTGCCTGTCGATAATATGTGTTGGCTGTTAATTCCCTTGCCCTAAAATGCAATAAGCCAAGGAAATGAACTGCAGTTCAAGAGAGAGCTTTTCTCAAATAACTACAGCATCTGTAGTCAATAGCTCCAAAAGTTTAGTATGCTGTAGTGCAATATTTCCTTTTTTTTTAAATTAGTTTTAATCGTTTAGATGCTTAAGGCTTTATCTGCATCATCAGAGCTACACCACCATTTATGGTGTTATTTTTATCTCTCTGCTCCCTGTAGAGTAACCATCCTCTGATCATTGTGTGTGTTATTAATTGCAGACAAACCTGACTGCACCTGCTCCACACGCCCACACATCCCACTGTCTTGTGGGACCATGTGGGTTCTTGATAAGATCCGTGGGTCGGTGGAGACCGGCGTGCTGCGTCAGGGGGAGAACGGAGACAATAAAAGCGTTGCCTACAGCAACGTTCTCACCCCCGACAAGATCCCAGACTTTTTCATTCCTCCAAAGCTGGTCAGTGGCCCCCCAGAACCTGACATTCACAATGTAAAGCCCAAAGAAGGACTCCAACCCTCAACTTCAGAGCAAATTATCAGCAGTGGGAAGAAGATCAGCAGCCCAAGGAGTCCACGCCTGGTATCCAAGATAGCAGGAGACACCAAAAACTTGCTCAGAGCAGCAAACCGTCACATTATACAGATAGAGAGTGCCGATGATGTTGGAGACACCAATGCAGACCCTGGGTCGCAGACAGCAATGTCCCTGCCTTATGTACCCAAGACTCAAACACCTTATGGCTTTGCAACCCTGAAGGAAAGCCCCCACACTCGCCGTAAAGAGTCACTTTTCCACTGCGAGCATACCAGTCCTATCACCTCCCCAAACCCCCAGAGGAAGACCCAGGGGAGAAGCAGCGAAGGAGGAAACCACCTGAACCCAGGTGACTTCAACACTTCTCACATGAATCCGTATCGCTACTTCAGCGGAGGGGAAAGTGACACCTGCTCCTCAGCTGAGTCTTCTCCCTTCAGCTCTCCCCTGCTCTCCCGCTCTGCCTCCCTGCTCAAGATCTTCACCCATGAGACGCAGGCCAAAGTCGGGAAAGTCAAGCGGACGTTCGCTCGCCACAGCTCCCTCTCCACCGACGAGTGCAGCTCTGCCGAGCCCAGCCCCAACATCCAGCGACGGCTCCACGTCCCCTCATTGCACGGTGCCGGAGCGTCAGACCACGGGCTCCATCGGGAGCACACCATCAACCTGCACAAAGGCGGGACGGTGAGGATCAGCGCCAATTACGACTCCAGCACCTCCCGTCTGCTCATCCGGGTCCTAGTGGCGGAGAGTCTTTACGACAATCACTTTGACATCAAGAGCATTAACTGCTGCGTGTCCGTCTACCTGAACCCGGGCAAGCTGCAGAAGCAAAGGAGCAACATCATCAAGAACAGTCGCAACCCGGTCTTTAACGAAGACTTCTTCTTTGACTCGATAAGTTTGGTTCAGGTGAAGAACCTGTTAGTGAAGTTCAAGGTGGTCAACAAAGGCACCAGCCTCAAGAGGGACACCCTGCTGGGAGAGCGAGAGGTGCCTCTACCCAAGCTGCTCTCAGGGGTTTAAAGCCACAAGTTCTGGAGGTCAAAGGAGGCAAAAAACAAGGAATGAAACTTAAATTAGATGCTTGCACTGGTTTCTATTCAAACTGCTCTTTTTATTCCAATAGATGAAAACGGTGAACATTACAATGAAGGTGGAGGTAGTGAAATATTTTCCTAGAAGGAAAGTGAGGCTTTGTTTTTCTTTTCTTTGTTGAGATCTAAAAATGTTGAAAATGAACATGTTGATGTAGCATACGTGAACGGATGAAGGATTTATGGTGGTCAAGGCTTGCCTCGTTCCTTTTGCCAATAATGAAAGCTCATTAAACCAAGCCAGGCTCGACAGCAACAGATGAATTCAACAGATGAAAGGTTTTTTTTCTGGACAGCCAACTTCCTCAGCCCGGTCAAGTTCAAAGGTTTGACGACACCTGTGCATCAGCCTGTCTCGGTATCCTTGCCTGGACTGTGTTCGCCATGTCTGGCATGGTTTTATTATTGTAATGTGGCATAAATCCACAGCAGCACAGGATGTGATTCTACATTACCTACACCATGTGTTCCGCACAAAGATGCTTTTGAAAATCAGTGCTTTGAAGTGGCAATACATTTGAATGTGCAAATGACCCTTTGATCCCAGTTGCCATGGCCCACTCCTACAGGGGACGGTGAGGGACAAACAGAGCAGCCACAATAGCCACATTTACATGCACATCAAAAATGCAAAGTCCTATGAATGCCATTATCCGATTATGTCAGTCTAATTATATTCTTAATAACAGAAAATAGAACTGCAGTAACATATGTGCTGCCAAAATCTCTACGTTTTGTCTGTAATTTAGTACAATTGAACGTTAAAGTAAAAGGTGTCCTGTGGAGGTTTCTAGTAAACAAAAAATAATAATAATTGTACTAAATGTACTTAATTGCTGTTTGGTTCAAATCTCTTCAGCCTTTTAAAGGACGTGTGTGGACGTTTCATCTGCAGTGTGTCAGGCATGCCCCCATCCAGTGTGGGCACCTTGATTAAATCCTGTGCAACTAGGCAACAAGCTCTCGCCACATCTTCACTCTGCATTCAGACCGGTTGGCGATACCTCTGTGTTATTCTGCACAGATTCTCAATTCCAAGATCAACCAAGACAATTGTTTTTAGTCGGTCACACAGCTTCAGTCAAACATGTAAAATCTGTCTTACTAACATTTGTTTTGATGTTGCAACCTAAAGAATATCATTTAACAGATTTCACTGTTTTTTGGTTCATTTTGATAGCAGTGGGACAAGAAACAAGGTGATTAAAAGTCACACTTTTACTGTGTAATCAAATTAAACACATCCGTCATGTAAACAGAATTTAATAGTCCTCAATTTATGCAACCAGGCTGCTGCCTTAGTCACAGTATTGGTAGTGGACAAATACATGCATGTAAATGTATTAACTGTCTCATATAAGAAGAACAGAGCACTGGTGTGATCCAGATGCATGGCATGACTATGTCACTGAGCTACTGGTGTTTGCATGACATGCTCAAAGTTTTTAGAAAACCCTAAAGCCTTACTGAGTGTGTGTGTGTGTGTGTGTGTGTGTTTGTGTATGAGATAGAGATAAAGAGAGAGAAAGAGAAAGAGTGTGTGTTTTGATTAGCATGACATTTTGTCCAAAGTAGTTGATTTTCTATGTAAGAATTACAGTAGTATTTTGTTAAAATGCTTTTGAATGGGTTGAAACGTGTGATGGATTTGTACTGTATATAACTACATGTTTACTAGTTTCTACAATTGTCAGCAAAATGCCAATTATGCACCAATGAGTGAGCAGTGCTGATGAGAGGCATTGTAATTATGTCTGTTTTAACTTTAATGAAGCCCAGGGGGAAGAGGTGAAAATGTCAAAAACTAAATAAGGAAAAGAATATTGTGTTTTGACATGAACAGCAGCTCTTGCCTCGGAGGAGAGCGACTACAGACATAGAAGAAGTCCGAGACATCAGAGTGATGCTAATTACTGAGGTGTCTTACACACTGCCCCACGTTACTTCTGAAAGGATTATTATCACCTGGTGTTTGTAGTTCACTTGTAGCACTGTTCTTGATGTGCTCTATATCCGTTCTATACAGTGACACTGCTGGTTGGCTTTGTTATGGTGTGAAAGTCAGTAAACTGTTGTAATCCCTGTTGCAAACATACAGTGCCTGCTCGTAGAGTTATTGTATTTTCTACTCAAGCTTCCTAAATTGTACTGAACCCTGTTGTTACCAAACCCTTTCTGAGGTTTCTTCAAGCATGATTAACATACTTCAGTAGTGTCAGTAATGACTTTCAGTGGATTCATATTGTGCAGTGGTGGGTCGCCTTGTGCTCTGATTCTAGATGAGGATTTGCTGCCGACACAAATGTTTAAAATAGTACATCTGAAATATAGGCGATGTGTTCTGCAAACTGTGTCCTATTTTTTTGAATAACTAATTGCTTTGACCGTTTTCATGTGGCTTATCATTTAATAGAAATGCAGGAAGAAAAAAACAATAAACAATTATACTACTTCAGGCCAGGACTTGGGCCACGTGTCTGAATAGAACAACCTAATAGCATATCTGAAGACTTGTAATATAATTAATATAACGGTTACACTTTTGAGCTTTAAAAACATTTTTTCTTTGACTTTCTTTCTTTTGCCTAAAGATTACAAATCTTTGACAAGCAACCAATTTTGGACTCCTGTCTCTGAATGGTTTCAGAAAAGGCAGAAACCAAAGATGAAAATGTAGGCTTTACATTTCACATTTAACAACACAGCACCACAAAGTTGCATCACTTTTTGCTGTCATGAACAGGAGACTTATTGAATTGGTTTGTGCACTTTGTATTGCTTTTGTGGTGGATTGTGAGCTCAGCTGGAGGTTTCTCTCTAACAGAAATATATTGAACATTAAGAGGTGATAAGTCCTGATAAGACCCCTTAAATGTGTTTTTGAGGTAGTCACAAAACATTTTTTATTTTTGTAAAATGTAAACACTCTTCCCCGTTTAACTAGTAGCTTTGCTAGCCAGCGAATGGCCTCAAAATTGTTGGATAGATTAAAAATGGGAAGATAACTTTGATTTTTATGGGGAAAAAATAGGTGTTGTCAGTGGAAACTATGTAGTTGCTACCTAATTCATATAAAGGGGTAATTCTCTGTTTTTATTTCTACTTCCATTAGTCTAAGTAGGTTTAGTCTCCTGCTACCATTAGCATGTTAGCCTGTTATGTTAGCATTCATTTTAAAGTGTAGCTGAAACTGAAGGAAATTTTATTTGGTTGTTTTTCATGGAATAGGTAAAACTCCCTTTTTTGCCGAGAGTTAGATGAGAAGATAGATATCACTCTCATATCTGTAAGCTACGTAAATACTGAGCTAGAGCCAGGAGGCGATTAGAATTAGCTTAGCGTAAAGATGGGAGACAGCGTGAAACAGCTAGCTTGGCTGACTCAGAAGTTAGTGAAAACAATACGCCTACCAGCACCTCTAAAGCTGATTAATTAACGTGTTATATTGCAATTGTTTAATTTATTCACAAAACGAAATGCAACAATGATAAATTGTGGTTTTATGGGGAGTTAGGCCTATGTGCTGTAACTAATAGCAACCAGTGCCGTGACTTAGCAAACTATTCTTTTAAAGATGACATACAGAAGTCTTAGACAAGCGGAAATATTGACCTGTTGGTGGCACTAAATAAAATGTCAGCTGACCTTCAAAAGCAATCAGGATTCTCCCTTTGAGGATCATGAATATGTGTACCAAATGTTATGGCAATTCATTCAATAAATATTTCACCCTGGACTAAAGTGTTGAACCAACAAACAGACAGCACCATACCCAGAATCACGCTGATTGTGTGGTTAAAAACAAGGTTGGTTATTTTGGTTGACTTTTGTTTGATCCACAGAGGAGAACTTTTTATTCAGCCTGCTGGTGGAAATCAGTCATTGTATCCCTGCACTCAATAGCTGTTTAATTAAACAAAGGGCGGAGAGGGTTGACTGATGACATTTAAAATGAGAATTGAGTAAAGTGTGTGTGTGTGTGTGTGTGTGTGTGTGTGTGTGTGTGTATGTGTGTGTGTGTGTGTGTGTGTGAGAGAGAGAGACAGAGATTGAAAGTGGTGGTCAGCTTTGTTAAATATACTGTACATATGCTGAAGCATCCCTCAAGTCTTCCTGTCTTGACAGGTTCTCTCTGAAAAATGAAACTGAAAAGTGCCCATCCATTACTTGACAATGAAATCTTTAATTTATTTCCGATGGAAGCTGGTTTCCATGTGCAGTTGCTGTTCTTGTTGTGTGTCTGGCCAGTGCAGATAGAAACTTTTTTACTGTAATGCTACCACCACTACTGTGTTAATGGATGTGAAATACTTTAATTAAAGGAAAAGTTCCACAGCATCTCTGCTCATGTCGTTATTGATTTACAGTTACATCAGTGCACTTACCTAGATGAGGTGATGATATTTGTGTCATTTAAGTACAGTAGAAAGTAGAAAGAAACTTTTTTGCTTTTAAAGCTTTTATAGCGTTTTGTACAGTAGCATAAACAGGAAAAAAGCATTATTACTAACATGCAATACCAGTTAAAACAATATGTGATAGCAATTGATAAAAACAAATTAAAACAGGGAAAAAGAAAACAATATTAAGACAAAAACAAATATGGGCTATCTTACTGGTAACATCAGAGGATGCAAATTAAGTGGTTTTATTGCACCTGCTAAAAGACACATTTAAATAATTTTCACCCAGAGATTTAATACCACAGCTCTAAAGGAAACTTTTTTTAATGGGTAGTATCACTGGCAATTTTGTTTTCTTTCTGCTAGACTGAATAAAAATGTCTAGAGGTGCTGACTTTTGTCGACCTATAATGTTATTGGTCATCTTTATCAGCTTATTCAATTAGGTTTCCAAACCAAGACCAAAGACTAAAACAGACTCAATAAATGATCTATAAGATAGTGTCATAAATTTCTAAAATTGTTAAAGACATTAAGAATAACAGATTGCATCTGTATGAATTAGTTGATAAGCTCACGTCAATAATCGTTCCATGGTACTTTTACCTTGCTTTAAGGTGTAAAGGTGCAAAAATGTAAAGTGCAGGTTGGCTTCTTAGTGTTTTAACTGAGGCAACTATACGGACATTTACCATGAATAAGAGATGAAGATGTGCTTGTGACTGAGAGAATGAAAACAACCCTATGCTCGTCCATGTTCAGACTTTGAGTCAATTTCCAACATTTTCTGTCAGGATAGCATCACCTCATCTCATCTCTGCTCTGCCTCTGTCCTTTCTGTCTTTCTAATTACTTGATTCACCACAGTAATGTGACACCGTCACTCCCTCAGACTAACCCCAAATCTTGTTAATGACGTCTTCCCACTTAAAATCCCATATCTAACAGAGTTTTCAGGCCTCCTGTCCTTCTCGACCGCTGTCTCTCTTCCTATTAACACCAAACCCAAACAGAGATATTAAACATCTCATCTCTGCCATGCTGTCTGTAATTAGCAGGGTAAAAGTACTGCACTATCACCATTAGCCTCAGGGAGGAGTCAGTCTTGGAGCTGCATGTTTGGAGAGGAAGTGCGTAGGAGGCCTAAGGAGACATGAGCTGTTACACACCAGGGAAACAGTAATGGCTGCTGCCAATGTCACATTTTCTATGCATCTTCTTATTTGTCCTTTTCAAGAAAACAACTTTAAAGCTCCACTTGTCGGCCTTTTTATATTAACAACAGCAGCTCAAATGTATAAAGTGAAATTGGTCGCTTGTATTCAATCTGCAGTTCCCTTTAGCGCTATGGAAACTTGTTTTATGGAGAGGAGGCGAGAACCTCACAGTACCAGCCCAGAGCAAGCCAACCTTGAAATCCATGGCTGCTCCGTGCATCAACAGTAGTGACAGCTGTAGTAATAGTTTATTAGCACATCTGTCTTATTTGTGTCTCATTAAATCAGTCTTAGACAGTAGGCTACTGTCCAACTTCTTCCTGTGGACATATTGTTATGGTGTTTGTATGCACAAAAAACAGCTAATGCGTTATCAACTGGTATTGCTAACAATGGCTAACCTGATAAGAGCAAACCCCACAGTGAAACTCAGGTGTGACGTCTTTCCCAGCTCCGGCTTGGAGTTCTGATGTAAATGGAACGCACTAAAAGCATTAAGCAGGTGTTTGTTTACCATATTCATCATCTAGCTTAGCGTGTTAGCATGCTAATATTAGCTAATTAGCAATAAACACAAACTACAGCTGAGGCTGATGGGGATGCCATTGGTTTTGCAGGTATTTAATCATAAACCTATAAACCATAAAGTATTGAGCATAGTGAAATTGTTTTAATGCAGTTTAGACGAAAAAACAGAGGATCACCAAAGTCAGTGATTCTTTTAGAACAATATAATTATTATATTGGGACAATGAATTTCCGTGCAAGATATCAGGGCAATTCACTAAAGTTGTTGCGATATTTCAGTCTACTCTGGACTACAGTTCAGAAACCGGAAGCGCATGCTTTTTTTTATTTTTTATTTTTTATCTGCAAACCTTTACAAATATGATATAGGCTTACGGTGTTTGAACAATTTGGCATCACACTTACAATACATATCAATAAGATATTCATTACCATCCAAAGAACATTACAACATTACTTAATGATAAAAAAATAAAACTCAAGAAGAAAGGCAATTCAATACATAAAGAGAGATAGAAAAAAAAGCAATGCCAACTGGGAAGCGAGTAG
The DNA here is from genome assembly GCF_031162955.1 of Sander vitreus. Classification (NCBI taxonomy): domain Eukaryota; kingdom Metazoa; phylum Chordata; class Actinopteri; order Perciformes; family Percidae; genus Sander; species Sander vitreus. The sequence goes on from NC_135863.1 coordinate 18,413,002, forward strand.
ACCTATGACTTTTTTTTAGACTGGCTAGCTAGTAGTCAGTAATGTTTAAAATAAAGCAAAACGTTGCAAAAGAGTAGTTTCTTTAAATCTCCAAGGAAAACATTGTGAGAACAGATAAAAAACCTCCTTCATCTAGCTAAGTCTCGCAGTCGTGTCTGTTCTGGATTATAACTGTTAAATCAAGTTCAGCTGTGAAAGACTTGCTACATTTACCAGACACGTCGTCGTTGGGGAACGGCGACATCTATCTAACATTACTAACCGGTAAGGCAGATCATTTATTATTTTGAGATTGTGTGACATGCTGTAACCTGCAATTTTTTTTAACATTATTGCCAAACACAGCTAAAGTTAACCCAGTAACGTTAATGTAAGCTATATGTTTGGCTTTTAAGGGACGACGTGCCATATTATTCACCTCCGTTGTGAGATTTGTTTTTCTTTAATCGTGAGAAAGCACATAATTTACACAAAAATAATGCTATAGCCTCAGTGTCGGTCACGACGCTGAAGTTGGCTTCCGATTCACTGCGTCGGATTCAGCAGGGGAACATAACTTAGCTACATTGCTGAGAGACTGATCCTCCATTTTGTGAACCTCTTATTGTATTGAAAGCGTAGTCATTAAGGTAAAGTATTAATTATGTCTAAAACACACTTAGATTTGTGAAAGCTGTATTGTCTTTGTTATTTCACATTGAAAACCATTATAGTTATCAAATCTGGACTAAATTATCCCAGAGAGGCTAAAGATTCTTAAAAACATAGTTTCAGATTTGTGAAAGCTTTATTCTATTTGTGAAAATGCAATAAAAATATATGTTCCTGTTTTTTTCATATGTAGACACATTGGACCAGGTCCAGATCCAAAACCAATGTACCCAGACTTGTCAAACATTTCCACTATTTATTATTCAGGATCCCACACAAGCAACAGACTCATACAGATCCTCTTCGTTCCCAATTTATCCACACACTAAAACACTATTAGGTTTCCTGTGCCAGCTGCACACAAGACGATGCCACTGCCTACACCCGCTTACTGTGGCGACAAGAAAATGTTTTCCAATATCCCTCATCTGCCTTTCTTCATTTCCATCTGCTGCCGGATGTCTCTCCCAGCTTGTAAATTGATTTATAATGCTGTCCTCCTGAGTAGGGTGGAGGATGAGGGAAACAAAGTGGATGCTAGGGGTCTGGGAGGATGGGTGCAGGTTCTGGGTGTGACGTGGCAGCAGCAATGAAAACCTATACTCTGTAGGGCAAATTAGATTGGGTCAATTTCTATCGCCTGCTTTCTTGAATTGAGGGAGGAAAGGTTTAGGGCTGTCATTGGCTTTGGGATTACTATGGCAACCACAGAGCAGAGTAGTTCACTGAGTGAAGGAATGAGGTGTGTGTGTGTGTGTGTGTGTGTGTGTGTGTTTGTGTGTGTCTGTGTGTGTGTGTGTGTGTGTGCGTGTGTGTGTGCGTGTGTGTGTGTGTGTGTGTTATATCTCAACAAACATCCTCCATGAGCAAATTATATCATTTCACACGCGCAGATATTGCTCAACGCGCATTAATTCAACAATCGAGAGTGAACAGGCATGTGCGAGCGTGAAACTTAACATAGAGAGAGGGAAAGAATGGCACCTGCGCGTATAAAACTAAGAGCAGCCATCACGCGCCCGAGAGTGTCTGCTGTGTGAGTTTAGCGCCAGGAGCGGAGGAGGGCATATATGCTCTTGCAGGTAAACTCTGCTCGCAAAGTTGATTTGTGCCTGCATGAAACTGACTTTTGACATTTTGGTTGCGGAAACCAAGGAGGCACTGGCCCTCCTCTGATTGGTCACTTTCAATGCGATCCCACCCACGGACCTCCTTAGTTTACCTTGATTGACAGCTTTCATTCAGGAAGATCGGAGTTGTTGTCATGGCCGAAGAACAGCTTTTCTGTCTTTATTACAATGTAGAGCAATAGAGTGTAAATAAAAGGAACATAGGCTATGTATCTCTCATCCGTTCTGATGCTGGGATATGTGCGATGCTTTTGAAATGTCTGTAAATCCTTGCCGATGATCGCGATGCACCCTTATCTCTATCATTAGAGCTAACGTTCTAACCTTAGCTAACATGACTAACGTTACCAGATTACACATATTTTTGGCATGTTTAAAGCTACATTGTGTAAGAATTACTCTCATCTAGCGTTGAGATCATATATCGCAATCAACACTCTCTCGCCACGCAGTACTGCAGCTACAGTAGCCTTCATGCTTCAAAAAGCGAAGGTGTACAAAAGGCCGTCTATCAGCCGTGGTTGTTGGAGTTCATGGATGAGTTCATTCACACCACAAGCGGGCACGCGCGCCACTTGACGGAAAGGAGAGAGAAAGAAAAGGAGACTGCAGACGTGCAGACGTTTTCTTTTTCTAGGTGAAGAAGAAGACTCCTGTTCCTGAAATTTGGATTTTGAATACGTGTGGTCCTCCATGTTTCCTTCTTCAAACTTGCCGGGGCTGGGAAGTGACGATACCCATTAGCAGCAGCTGTGAGTCGAAAACACAAAAAGCGGAGCAGTTTAGCCTGTATGTCCCTTACCAGCTAACATATTTCAAGATGGCGCATCATTCTGGAGTGTCTATACCAGTTCATGCAAGCGCAAATGTAAAATTCCAAGCCAATAGGAATACTTGGAATTGATGGTGGTGGTCAATATTCATAAAAAAGGACAAGTTTGTGAATGGCAATACAGATTCTGATAATGAACAACTACAAACGTTACGCACTGGGGCTTTAACTTAGGCTATTAGTAGCTATAACGCGATCACATTAATGTTAATGTTAATACACCATGTCATGAATCATTATTTCTGTTTCTGGAATAATCAGACTGTCCAGGCTCGATGGTGTATTTGCCTCTAACAGCGCCTTCCAGGCAGCTAACCCTAACCTTAACCCTAAACATAACCATTACCGCGCTGCCTGGGAGGAGACATTGGGGGCAAAAAACACCAAAGACCACTGTCCAGGCTCACAGCCAGGGTGCGATTTGTGAAAAAAGCAGAGGTGGGGACGTTTTTCCCTTTCAATACCATGGGTAGTACCACTCGGCCAGCCATGCCAAAACACTTATTTATGACTTCAATATGCAATGGAAATTGAGCTCATATGAAATAGCACAACATGATAAGGAGCAGAGTTTACTTCGCGGCGAAAACAAAATACTTTAACCCAGGAAACGCTCGTTCCTTGCTCGGGAGTGTTTTAATCCAAACCATGATCTTTTTTTTCTTCAATTTTTAGTCGTGTTAGTGCCTGACTTAAAGGAGAATTCCGGTCAATTTCAACACGTAGCTCTGTTGTTTGGAAATGTGGAGTGCTGTCAGTAGCAAAAAAAACGAAAACAATCGGTGCTGCCTACACCGTGTTATTCCCCTGCTAGAGTTAGAACCTAACAGGCTTAAACAGGGCAAGTTTTAAACCTCAGGGCAAGTTTTAAGCCTCTAAACATGCTCGAAATGTCATTACAAGTGCCTAGCCATGTGCAGTGATTCCTTCCGAGGGAACACAGCGAATCTGACTGCAGTAGATGTGACAGAAAGGCATAAAAGTTGTGTTAATCCAGCTAGTGCACATACCTATGTTTATTTCCTGTTTTCCGGTCAAGTCCACACTAGTCGATTGTTGAACTCATACAATCCAATATTCCAGTCAGATTTGCTGTGTTCCCTTGGAAGGAATCACTGCACATGGGTAGGCACTTGTAATGACATTTCGAGCATGTTTAGAGGCTAAAAACACATTTAAAACTTGCCCTGTTTAAGCCTGTTGGGTGTTAACGCTAGCAGGGGGATATCACGGTGTAGGCAGCACCGATTGGTTTAGTTTTTCTTGCTACTGACAGCACTCCACATTTCCAAACAACAGAGCTACATGTTGAAATCGACCGGAATTCTCCTTTAACTGTCATCGTCATGGCCCCTGAAAGGACCGTCATCTGGCAGTGTATGTAGTCGGGTCGCAGTCACCTGTTGCCGGCTTCCTGGAGCTCTGTAGCGGATAAATACAACCAGCAGCTGCCGCTGGGATTTTATCGTTCTATCGCACTATAAACTGTTCATGTTCCATTGTTTTACTTAGTTTTAAATACTTATATTCCTATATAATGGTCTATTACATTACTATACATTTTGTATTTTTTAGGCACAGGCTAATTATTGCTAACTAAAATGCTAGTTAACATTAGTAATTACACTTAAACAGCTAATGTGAGACGAAACTGCCTGCGAGCTTCTCCTGTACTATACGGTAATTCCTCTACTGTGTGACAGTAACTCGCGTGGTTATGACACAATCGTTAGCCTATTTTTACAAAAACGTCTACTACGGAGCCATAACGTGAGATACAAGGTAATGGAGCCTTTTATACATTGTTGTGTTTCTTTAGAAATAAACAATGGACAAATAAAGTCTTTAAACACTTCAGATGTAAAGTTATTCGCTGTCAAAGTGGCGCCAAAATGAATGGCAGTCAATGGAATGCTAACGGGAGGTGATGGCTTATTAGCATCAAAATGGCGCCATAGGAGGTTCGCGGTCCGAGTGCCGAGCTTACCCACTTGGCCAATGCCCAGGGGCACCAACCATTCACAACCAGTGGGGGGGCACCACATGACACAAGCTTTAACAATATTTTCCGTAAATTGTTATATTATTCACTTGAAATTGTTGAAAGACCATACATTACTTGTTTATGAACACTAATTTCACAATAATAATAATAATAATAATAATACATTATAAATAAATCAATATTACATGACCACTATCACTCCCCTCCCCAATCTGTCAGAGTTGAGTTGGTCCACAAGTTCACGCAAATGTATCATTTGGGGGATGGTGGGGGTTTAACAATTATCAAAAGTGGCCAGTTTAACCCAATGAAAAATTTTATCATAATGATGAATGTAAAATATTAACTGTTGTAAAAAAATTATAAGTGGTTGGTTTTCTTGATTCAATGTAATTGGCAAGCAAAGAAAAACATTTTTCACACAAACCCCCCCACCTCTGGGTGAGACTTGGTTGCGCCCAACCCTTCTCCGTGTTTTCCAAACACACAGCACGGCGGTGCGCTTTGTGAGTTTGTTCAGTATGCAGAGAAGTATAAAAGACCGGTCCACAGTCTGTGCTTCTTTTCCTAGAACTCGTATTTCTTTCAGAGGACTTTGTGCAATAAATCCATATTCTTGGATCTAATATTGATTGTCTTTTGTCCATAGCTTATTCATTTTCGGTCCTTTTATTGTCATTAGCTGTGATGCTAAAGCAGTTTTAGCTTTCCCATGATGCTTTTGAAAGTTTTTGACCAATCAGAGGAGTTGCTTTCAGGGCCCATGAAATAAAGTCGGAAAAATACCGATTTGACCGACCCACAATGCTGCAATATATAGTATTGAGTTTGGCTTTTTTGAATTGATAGACATTTTGAATTGAGACATTTGAATAAAGTACTCACTTGTTTCATGTATGTAGTTGTACAAGTTAGTAAATTACATTTGTGAAATCCCCTTGATTATGTCTGATATGTTTGCCAGGAGGACAGCACGGGTAAAGGGGGTGGTAGATTGGGGGGGGGGCCTTTGATATAGTTGGTATAGTGCAAAGGGGCACCACATTGTCTTAATACGGGCCTGATCACACATATCCCAGCATCAGAACGGATGAGAGACACATAGCCTATATTGCTTTATTTACGCTATCTTGCGATACATTGTAATAAAGACAGAAAAGCTGTTCTTCGGCCATTACAACAACTCAGAGTTTCCTGAATGAAAAGCTGTCAATCAAGGTAAAGGAGGTCCATGGGTGGGATCGCCTTGAAAGTGACCAATCAGATGAGGGCCAGTGCCTCCTTGGTTTCCCCCCCAAAATGTCAAAAGTCAGTTTCATGCGGGCATGCAGAAATCAACTTCGTGATACAGCTGCCTGTTCACTCTCGATTGTTGAATTAGTGCGTGAGGAGTGATATCTGCACGTAAGAAATTATATACTTTGCTCGTGGAGCATGTTTTATCGCGCTCGTGGGATATGACATAAATCTGTAAAAAATATCTGCCATAGCTGTGTTTTTCCTTTCACAGTTAACCCTCAAACAAAGGATGCAATTGGGTTTGATCTTTAATTAGTAGCCCTCACGATGTGTTCAATCACATACTGAATCATTTATTTTCATTTTGGTATTTTATCAGAGATACTAGATATTTTACTTAAAACCCCTGAAACACCACTGTAGTTCAGTTTAGCACTTCTACAGACTTGACACACACACACACACACACACACACACACACACACACACACACACACACACACACACACACACACACACACACACACTATCATTATTAATGGCTACATTTCACTGGCTCAGATAAATAAAATATGACATAATGTCATTAGTTACACCTGTGCTTTTCCTACTTTTAAAGGTCAAAATATCCACTGTTAGAAACATCTATTGCTTCTGCTGGTGTGATTAATGCAATTTCATGTGTTACTGTATGCTGTTTACAAGAGACTGCTATACTTTCAACTTCATATAAATAAGCTTTTATTATTTTTATTACAAATTATTATATTATTATACATAGTTGTACTGAAGATTAGCTTAAAAGTTCATCCTGACCAGGGATGGATAAAGTATTCAGATCATTTACTTACAATAACAACAAGATAAAAAACACTTGACTACAAGTAGGCTAAAAGCCCTGCATTCCTACTTAAATACAAGTACTTAAAGTATCATCGATAAAAGAACTGGTTCTGGAATTTAAAAAAATTGTACTACTACCATCTCTAGTGGGTCACAAAATAAATCTTGGGGTTCGTGAGATGAACATACAAACACATTTCTGCTACACAAATCTATATTAGTCTTTTGGACTTTTCTTATTGTTGCTGTTATTTGTGAAATATTGGATAATTGTACCTCTTTGTTCCTCAAACTGTTATTTAGATGAAAGTGGCTGAAACCTGCTGTGAAAATGGCTCACACAGACCACTGAAAGATAAAAAAGGGTCCCAACTACACACTTTTTTTGTATTGGGGTCACATGCCAAAATATTTACCTAGTATTGTATTTTATAAGCTTATGTTGTTCTAAGTAAACCTTCTGCAACATAACTAGTATACCGCTGTCAGATAAATATGATGGAGCAAAAAGTTAAATATTTCTCTCTGAAATGTAGGGGAGTAAAAGTATAAAGCAGCAGATATTGGAACGGCAGCCTACGGCGTAGGGTACCGCACAGATTTAACGCAGGAACATAAATTGGGCTTAAGTGGCACGGCTTACTGGGACACCTAATGGAACAGAGCCATCATTGATGTTATCTGTGGTTTTTTTTCTACATTTGTCAAAATATGTGTTGTGCAAAAGGTCTTTCTTGGGAAGATATCTTGTTATCCTCAAAACATTTTCTCTTCTAAAAGTGTTACCTGTTTCAAATATATGTCTTTTATTATATAAATCTTATAATTTGTTTTGTTTGTTGGACTATATTTTGCTAGTAAGCAGTGGGACTACTGTACATTACAAAGTCTAAACAGTGACAATGGCTTTCTTTTAAAAGGCAGATTTCACCCAAAACTATTTGCTTAATAATTTCAAGGTTTGACTGGCACAGCAACATCTAGGCTTAGTGAAATGTCAGTTACAATCACATGTTAATTCAGTCCTTTATCACCACAGTCAGACAGAGCGAGAGCAGAGTTAAATACAGTCGCACTGAGAGGCACCTGTACAAAGGAGGTTATAGATAAGGAGCATTAGTGCTGTATTTATCACCTGGCAGTCAGTAATATTATGATATAAATAAATGTGGACGTATGAAATGAAAGTCTGCTTAAATAAATAAAAAAACAATTTATTTATTTATTGAACTATATTGACTCATTTATATATTTACATTTATTTATATAGTTATTGCCTCATTTATTTATTTCAAGATGTATTCATAGGGTAATTTATTTATGTATTAATTTATTTAATATTGAATAAAATGCCATTCCCATACCAGTAAAGTGATTTTTCTGAAAACAATGTTCAAACTATTATTTGATTTTTGTTGTCAATTAATTAATCGATAAATCTACTACTTGTTGCAGCTCTAGAATGGATTGAATAAACAGTTGATTTCAAAATAAGATATTAACTGTTCAAACATTTTGGAATCTGCTCTCATAAAATCACTGATGGTGTGAATATAAAGCTCATGAGAAAAGATAATTAGTGTAATTATTCATGTTGAAATGTCTCATTTAAGGGCATCAGAACATATTATTGGTTGCATCATTGAAATATTGACCGATAATCAGAACATATTATTGGTTGCATCATTGAAATATTGACTGATAAAGGTGAAGCATTAGGCTATATTGAAACAAAACAATCAATAGTCATTGTGGTTTCTGCCTTTTTAGTCACCTTATCATCACTGTAGTGATGGAGGAGGTACAATGATGTAAAATATTGTATGCATTTGTCTTCCCTGATTTGTCACCGATAAATAAAGGACAGGAAAAAGTCTACCTCTATTGATTTGAACGGGAAAAACAATAAACCGGGTGAAAGGAAATTAAAGCAGTTTCATTAACTAGTAATCAACTTTCTGTAGACAGGGCAAGGGCTTTTTTCCTCCCTAATATCTCGTCATATTAGGATGATATTGAGGTACTATACTGTTTGTTCTTTCACAAAGCAGCAAATTATTCATCTCTTCCAACAGTGACAACATCCTTATCAACAAAAGCACATGACACTCTTTCTTCTTCATATCTCTCTTTAAACCTCCGTCTTTCCTTTTCACAGCTTCATAGGAAAATATCACATATTTCAATGTTACAAGGTTCGTTTGTCATTCTACAACCAGTGTTGGGCAAGTTACTTTTAAAAAGTAATTTGTTACTAGTTACTTCTTCCAAAAAGTAACAAAATTAGTTACTCAGTTACAAATTATAAAAGTAACTAGTTACTTCAGAAAGTAACTATTGCGTTACTTTCAAGTACATTTTTAAATGCTCAAATGTGGCCACCACACGTTTTGTCTCAGACAAAGCGTGTGGTGGGCACTGTCTCCTTCTCCTTCAGTGGTTTTGGCCACTAATTTCGTGGAAGTATGCAACGTTGAAAGATGTTTGAGTAAGTTTGAATTACTTGACACCGACGTGGATAGGCACTTTTGCCCAGGGCATAATGTGCATTTCACGATTAAAGTCGTTCCTTTAATTTCTTGGAGGGAAAAGTAATGGCTATAGTTCTATTTAGAGAAGGCTACTTTTGGATTATTTGGGCTCGCCATACCTGTCTCTCGTTGACTGACTCGCTTGTGGTGTTTGTTGTGTGTCCGACTATGCGTGACCAAATTAACTGAACGTCAACAGTAACAGTACCTTAGTGAAAACAGTGTGTAGTTCATTTTTAACAACAGTTTGCTTTATTTGCAATCCTTTCTTAAAATTACATTCCAGGATATGTTAGTGTCCCTTCTCGGTCCTTTCTCACAGAGAGTTTTTGGATCCGAATAAAATCTGTTTCAGTTTAACGTTACTACTGTGAGTCTGTCAGTCCGTTCAGCTTTACAGATATAACACATAATGAACAATTCCAGATACCTTAACACATTTTGCAATGTGCATCTGACATCACATTTTCACTCAATATGATCACTACTACTGTCATTACTAAACATTGTGCCAAAATATGAACAATAACGTTGCTGTCAGTGGGCTTATTTGCTAACGTTAGCTACCATTACCTCAGAATAATCCAGCAATTAGATGATACCCTAGGATGCCGTTACCTGAAACAGGTGATTTAACGACACCACTCATTTTACACACAGTTTATCAACAAAACAAAATGCTACATTTAAAAAAAAAAATTTATTTCGGTTTTGAGCGGTATGCATTCCCACTAACCTGGAAAAAGTTTTAAACCGTAACGTTAATACAGCGTGTCGGGGGAATACATCTCCTGCAGCGGGGAGTCAGAGGGACCGCAGCGTTCGCTAAAGTTGGCTTCTTGTCTCATCTGGTGTCTGATAAACAGTAAATTCATCAAATTTAGTGTCCATAACGCTATTTTCCAATAAACTGTAGCTGTCATATTTCACAGGACCTGCGTCAGTGCGGTTTTCATGTCGAGGCTTTCGCTGTTTGTCACTCTGCCTAAGAAACTGCTATACTTGCGCTGTTGTTTATTTGGTTGCCATGCCTTCGCGAGTGATGACGTCCTGTCACTGTTCCAGTTGCTCACCCTAAGGGGACAGAGAGCGGATGACTGTTCGCTTAAGTTAAGTAATTATGACTTTATGACTTTTCATAAACAGCTAAAGGAATGTATATAGCGGAAACCCTGAGATGCCTATGTAAACATCAGAGTAAACACCAAGGAAAAGGTTAAGATGAGCTCAAGCAAGCAAGACCATCTCTGCAGCCATCTTATGACTACGAGGCGCTCATCAGGATAGGGAAATCATCTTACCAGTATCCTGCTGACTCTGCTAGCCTGGCTGGTTGCAGACTGATCTCAATAAGTGGCGTATGTATGACACGCCAATTCGTATGCCATTTTGGCGTGTTATCAAGACGCATAATCGCTTTTTAGCGTGTTTATCAATGCCGTTTGGCCTCCATTGACTTACATTACCTTGCAATTGCGTGTCAATTTACGCCGTAAATAGTAGTATGAAAGCCCGAAAATCTGCATAAGGAGGTTGGTTGGGGTGGTGGATGGGTCAAATAACACAGGACTTTCACCCAGCAGACCGGGTATCGTGTCCCGCGTGTCACGTTTCCTAAACCCAACCGTTGCTTTCTTCTTTTCCTAAACCCAACCCCGTTATTGTTTTCCTAAAACCCACCCGAAAAGCGATTATGTGTCTTGATAACATGCCAAAATCGCATACGAATTGGCGTGTCATACATACGCCACTTATTGAGATCAGTCTGCAACCCGTCTGCTGTATACGGTGTAGACACAAACGCGGATAGCTCAAAATGCATACAGATAACACGCCACTTGGCTTTAGAAAGTGCCGTGTATGTTTACGCAAAGTCATGATGTCACTTTGCCAGTTTAGTGCAGCAGATTAGTAAAAAGAATCGTTCACTTTGGTATAGAAGCATGAAATTTACTATTTGGCCACTATTTGGGAAAAAGGCGTTGGCCACTAAAAAATTCAATATGGCGGGCATTTTTCAAGATGGCCGCCATTTCTATTCAATGCTTATTATATCAATTATTCAAACAGTGATCCAAGCATAACATTTTATACAAATACAACACAACTTACAACTTACCATTAACTTACTGGAACAAAGCTGAGCAACGTGTTGTTGCTGGTGACAAAAACACTGAGTATATATATGTACATTGAAGCGATACTGGCGTTAAAGACCAGCTGATCGCTGCCAGAGTCTGTGAATGAATGGCCGCATTGCATTGTGGGATATCAGCTTTGAATGCGTCTAGCTTGGATCATATCGTAATGTTCTGTATTACAGCATACTGTAATATTTCACCGGTAATAAGACCGAAATAATATTATTAAAATAAAGAAATGAATACCATGATAACATCTAAATAAATGTTGATAGATGTAGCGTTCTAGTTTTAAAAATATAAATAAACAAAAAAGCAACCCAGCTTCCCTGGCCAAAATAGACCAAAATAATAACATTAAAACAAATACATATAAACCATGATAATATCTCATGAATAATGTTGATTAAAACAGCGGTTATTGGGCTAAAAATACCAATAATAAAACTGTCACAGATTTCGAGTTAAGGGGGGCGTGTTTTTTCTCTCATCTATATCTGACGGTGAGGGATTAACATGAATGTCTATCTGACGGACCCCCTCGTCGAAACATAACGCAACGGGTACGGTTGACCATGCATCATACATTTCACGAGTAGGGACTGAGACAGTGTTGACAAATACTCTCTAAAGGACAAAAAGCCATTTTTAAAGGTGGCCACCGTTCCTGTCAAATATTAATTATTTCAATTGTTCAAATGGTGATGCAAACATAAAATTAGGCAGAAATACTCTTCAAGGAACACTCTTTTGGAAAAAGGTATGTGCCACTCAAAAATTTAGGATGGCGACCATTTTCAAGATGGCCACCATTTCTGTCAAATAGTCATAATGTCTGCTTTGTCTGCCTCCTCTTCTTTGACCTGTCCGGCTTAGTTAAACTTGCCAGGGATATAAAATCTCATAGCTCTCAGGTTCATTGGAGTACACAAGCCTCTCCACCACGGCAAGGTGCAGTCAACAGAGGAAGGGCCACTGTTAGAAAAAGGAAGTGGCCAGTAAAAATTCAGGATGGAAACCATTTTTCAAGATGGCTGCCATTCCTGTCCTATGTTCATTGCCACAAATACTCTGTTAAGGCCACTTTTTGGAAAAATTGGATGGCCAATAAAAAATTCAAGATGGAGACCTTTTCCAAGATGGTTGTCATTTCGGTAGTATGTACACTGATGCACACATGCATGTTAGCAAAAATACTCTAACGGCCACACTTTTAGAAAAAGGCAATCGCAAAAATTCAAGATTCATTTTTTAAGGTAGGTGTTGCTTTAAAAGTGTACTATGTTGGGACTGAGTTAAAAGGAAGGATTGAAAAAAAACAAAAACATAAGTTATATTCACATTTTTACCAGCTCAAAGGCCTTGTGGTTAGCGTGTCCAACCTGAGATTGAGAGGTTGTGCCCTGCCGAGTCATAATAAAGACTGTTAAAAATGGTAGCCAATGCCTCCCTGCTTGGCGGTCAGCACGTGTTATATTGGGGGCAACATATCCAGGAAGGTGTACATATACATCACGGTCCAGAATCAGGAAATCAGCTCTCGGCCCACCGCAAGGCTACTTACTTTTTTATTCACATTTGCAATTGCATAGTTCTGTGCAAGTGAAACCCAATCTAAAACATTTGCATCCTCCACGGCACTCTGATTTGCAGCCACACTTGGCTAGTTTTTCACAACTTTGTGCAACTGGTGCATTTGTGGTCCAGAAGACCCCCCATTGTTCCCCAAGCTTTTTCCATCCCCAGTCAGCAGGACTCTCTGCTTCTGGCTGACACTGGGTTGTTTGACCCCATATTTTTTTATTTCATTTTTTATTTTACCTTTCTTTAACCAGGAAGAGACTCATTGAGATTAACAATCTCTTTTTCAAGAGTGTCCTGGCCAAGACAGGCAGCAGTACAACCACACATACAGTACATACAAACACAAAATATGCAAAAACACCAAAAAACATAAAACAACTGACACAGCAAATCTTTCAAAGTCAACCACAATCCTAAACACATCAGGCAAAACATCTGCAGCCAGATGTGGCTACCTCCAAGTCAATCATCATCCTCTTAAAGCGACCAATGAGACCAGCTCAGTAGGTTTCATGGATTTCTGTAACTTGTTCCAGGCAGAGGGAGCAGCAAACTTAAAGGCCTTTTTTCCCAGCTCAGTTCTAACCTTTGGAACAGACAGAAGGAAAAGATCCTGGGAACGAAGATTGTAAGTCCCGGTACTATTTACACTGATATAGGTCAGAAGGTAGGATGGAAGGAGACCTAAAATAGCCTTATATATGAAGGTATGCCAATGTTGACGTTTCTGTGTTGATAGAGAAGGCCATCCAACACGTTCATACAGTTCACAATGGTGAGTGAGGGCTTTCATACCAGTGATGAACCTCAGAGCTCCATGGTAAACAGTGTCCAGTGCATGTAAACTTTGAGATGAAGCATTCATGTATAAAACATCACCAAAGTCAAGTACAGACATAAAAGTGGCAGTGGCAAATCGCTTTCTAGATTTGAACGAAAGGCAGGATTTGATTCTGAAATAAAGCCTAGTTTAAATTTTAATCTTTATGCAGCCTGCCTGAGATGCAGCATGTTTAGTGTGTTGAGTTGAGTTGTTTGAGGAATGGCTTCATATTAGAGTTTAGATTCTCTGCCTGAGCCTGAGCCCGAACCGGACCCGACCTGACCCTCTGGCCGGGCCGATATTTTCCGCCGCTATCCTCAGCAGCATTTGTGTTTTTTTAATCATTACTTTATTAGCCTTATTCGGTGGGGAGAAAGATATGCCTCTCCATCTTCTCCCGTAAGTTTGGGTGTATGTCCTGCACTGACTTGAGTGTGAGGTAAACTGTGCTACATCGTGTCTCCCCCATCTGCAGCACTGTTCACGGCCAGTGCGTCAGCATGCAGACCGTGCCGAAGGACAGTATTAATTAGGTGATCGAGACAAGAAAGTCTCCTATATGGTTCCAGGGCTTTGATTATATTGCTGCCTTGATCTGTTACCCACACTATTCGGCTGAGGAAGCTAGGGTTGAGCGTTTTTTTTACGTTTCTTCATTCGGATCCATTTGCGATCCATTCCATTCTGAATAAACAAACAGCGCAGTTTACATGCTTCGTCCTTGTTGTATTACCTGCATTTATTAAGGTAATTCTAAACAGATTTCTGTAGTTCAAACAACTCAGAATGTTCAGTTATAACGGCCCACATATTAAAAAATTGTTGGGTTGAAATCAGGCTCGGGCTCATAGTTGGATGCAACGTGCGCGGGCTCGGGTAGGGTCAGGCTTGATTTTTTGGGCCCGATCTAAGCTCTACTTCATATGGCCTCTGCTTTCGAGCAAACATGTCAAGTCTAGCCTCATCTACACTAACAGCTGTACTTGATCGATCATACAGCAGGACCACAAACTTCTCAAGGATCTCCAGGTCAGAACAGGAGGGTATTGACTTAGTTTGCTGAAGATGAGAGAGGCCTCAGGGAAAATGTCCCAGGTTTGCCAGGCAGTCTTTTTGCCTTTGTGGCAAAAAGCTGATACAGTATCACAACCTGTAAAGGCGTGAAAGAATAGAATGCCTTTGGTCTTGGACCGGCCCAATAACATGGTACAGGTCATGAACACCAATCCACCGTAGGCTCACACCATGCCCAAATGCAACCCACAGCTGCTGGAGACCAATATCCTGGATGGATGGGAAGATGCTCAATGCTATAACAAGAATATCAGTGTCATTGGCTTTTGATTACCGTTGGCTATTACTAGCTAATTGATGAGGGGCTGTTAGACAGCATTTGGGACACTAAACTTAGCTATACTATTACTACTATTACTAAAACAGTATTATTTCGAGAACAATGTTGTACACTAAAGTCAGCCATGGCGTTCCTCAAGGCTCAGTGCTTGGACCAATTCTTTTCTCCTTGTATATGCTTCCTCTAGGCAATATTATTAGGAAACACTCAATTAACTTTCACTGTAATGTGGATGACACCCAATTATACTTATCAATCAAGCCAGACGAAACCAGTCAGTTAGCCAAACTTCAAGTATGCATTAGAGATATAAAATCATGGATGACCTACAATTTCCTGATGTTAAACTCAAACAAAACTGAAGTTATTGTGCTGGGCCCTAAACACCTTCGAACATCTTTATCCCAAGATATAATTACTCTAGATGGCATTGCCATGGCCTCCAGCACTACTGTCAGAAATCTAGGAGTTATTTTTGATCAGGATATATCCTTTAACGCCCACTTAAAACAAACCTCTAGAACAGCCTTTTTTCACCTTCGTAACATTGCCAAAATTAGAAACATCCTGTCTCAAAACGATGCTGAAAAACTAGTCCATGCATTTGTTTCCAGGCTGGACTATTGTAACTCCCTATTATCAGGATGCCCAAATAAAACTCTTAGGACTCTCCAGCTGATCCAGAATGCTGCAGCACGTGTTCTGACAAGAACTAAGAGGGGAGATCATATTTCTCCTGTCTTTGCATTGGCTTCCTGTAAAATCCAGGATTGAATTTAAAATACTTCTCCTGACCTACAAAGCTCTAAATGGTCAAGCACCATCATATCTTGAAGAGCTCATAGTACCTTATTGTCCCGCTAGAGCACTGTGCTCCCAGAATGCAGAGTTACTTGTGGTTCCTAGAGTCTCTAAAAGTAGAATGGGAGCCAGAGCATTTAGCTATCAGGCTCCTCTCCTGTGGAACCAGCTCCCAGACTGGGTTTGGGAGGCAGACACCGTCACCACCTTTAAGAGTAAACTTAAAACTCTCCTCTTCCATAAAGCTTATAGTTAGGGAGTAAGGAGTTGCAGCGTTTGCCTAGACCGGCGGGGATGGGTGTGTAGCCACAGTCATGGCGCACCCCCACCTTATCTCTGCTTCTCCCCATAGAAAGCTTACATATACTTAGGGACACTTAGGGACTCCTTGGACACACTGAGCTTCTCTCTCATCTCTTTTTCCATCTGTGTGTATTCGTGTCACAGAAATGCTTGTTACTAACAAAGCTCCGGGGAGCTTATTCCCCGGAGTCCTTATGTTCTTTTTCCGCCCAGCATCATCATCTTGGCTCATGATGGCACCTACATCATGGTGGCAGCTGTCGCCGTGGTCATGCCCTACGCCCTGCTGTGCCCTATTACACCCTGCTACGCACTGCAATGCCCGGCTTCGACTTGCTATGTACGGCCAACGCCCTGCCACACTCTGTTACACCCTGCTGTGCTCTACGACACCATGAATTATTATAACTATTACAATATCTTTATTGTGACTATTATTGCCATTGTTCATCATACCCCCAACCGGCACCGTCAGACACCGCCTACCAAGAGCCTGGGTCTGTCCAAGGTTTCTTCCTAAAAGGGAGTTTTTCCTTGCCACTGTCGCACTTACGCATTCATGCATGCTCTCACTGGAATTGTTGAGTCCTGATAGAGACCTACTCTATCTGTAAAGTGTCCTGAGATAATTCCTGTTATGATTTGACACTATAAATAAAATTGAATTGAATTGAAATTGAACTACTAGTCAAGAACTACAGTGTAAGTAAAACTAGATCAGCTGACACTGAACCCCATGCTGAGTTCCACAGCAGTGAAGTCACCAGTGTGCCCTGGTTATGTAATGACGTTCACTCTATTAAACAAAACCTTCCTTAACACATTAAATTGAGCTCTGACAGAAATGGTGGCCATCTTGAAAACGGTCGCCATCTTGAATTTTTGAGTGGCACACACCTTTTTCCATGAGAATGTTCCTTGAAGAATATTTGTACCAAATTTGATGATAGCATCACCATTTGAAAAATTTATGTAAGGATTCAAGAGAAATGGCGGCCTTCTTGAAAAATGGTTGCCATCTTGAATTTTTGAGGGACAAGCAACGTTTTCCAAAAAAACATTCTTAAGAGAGTATTTTCACAAAATGTCATGCCTACATCACTGTTTGAACGATTGACACAATGAGCATTTGACAGAAATAGCGGCCATCTTGAAAAAATGGCCGCCATGTTGAATTTTTGGGTGGCCAACGACTTTTTCCCAAAAAGTGACCCTTAGAGAGTATCTGTGCCAAATTTCATGCTTGTATACCAATTTGAACAATTCTCTTAATTAATTAATAGATTAATTAATCTGCTGCACTAGTTGGGGTTTTCAAATGTAAACACAGAGGAAAAGGTGAAGATGGCTGTCAGCTTCAACCTACGAATATGAACCTGACTACGTGGACAAGCAAGACCATCTTTTTATCAGAGCTGACAGTGAGGCAAGCATGGAGGAGGTGAACACAGACTACGAGTTCTCTGCTGGACATCCTGCTGGCCAGTTTGCAGGCGTTGGTGAGCTGAGTGGCCTCCGTGCCTCCTTCGCTATCCAGCAG